>NC_056735.1:1835105008-1835405008 GCF_019279795.1 Protopterus annectens
ACGAGGTGGGAGAGGTGGGTCCACTGGGACCGGCCTTACCAAACATGCTATGGTGTTGCAGTTTTAAAACATATGTGGGTTAGTAATAGTCAACACAATCCAGGATTAGTTATAACAGCATGCATAGATATTCCCATTAACCCAAAACACCAGATTTGAAACAGTTGCATAGCAAACAGAACACATGCATATATGGAACCACAGTGGCCATTACAATGGCGTGCAGGTTACATTGATAGCAACAGGCCACAATGATAGTATTTCAACATGGAACATTAATAGAAACACATTTCAATATTTATTGAACAATAGGACATATGTCCCAGCTGTAGAATTGGTGTAAACATACCCATTGAGTTGTGTATTTAGATTATTGTTGCAGATATGGTGGGGGGAGAGAGAGATGTCAGTTAACATTAACTTATCATTACTCTAATTACATTATCATTGCTCTAATTAGTAAGGTACAGGTATTACTACACTACCTTATGGCCTTGGTTTGGCCAGGGGTATGTTTGTAAACAAGTGTATACTTCAACTGTCTTATAGCTAAATTCTACATCTCTTACTTGGTATACCTGTGGAGGTAATGTTTGTTAACAATACCTGACTGTTTCTACACATATTCCCAGATTCCGAGTTAATATTATGCACATACCTCTCAATCTCTTATCGCACACACTCTGGTCAAAGCTTAACAACATGGGGGTAGAAATGGGACATATTCTGAATATTGCTCTCATAAACTTTTTGTGAGTTGCTAGAGTGACAGGTTTGTTTTCATATACATTTTCTGAAGGTTTTGAGGTGTGAAAATCAGATGTATGTCATTATTTGCTGCCTAAAATTCTGAGATCATCCCACTGATTTGCCAGGGGGACAGGGTAACAGGCAGAAAATCTGAGCCAATTATCTAGACATTCTGAACAAATCTGTACAGATGAGAGGTATGATTATGCATACAGCATACTACCATTCCCAGGATTTGAACCATGGCTGCGTCTGCTAAAAATACAACAATTTAAGTCATAGTTGAGTGTGCTATTTGGATATTGCTGTTTAGCTCTTCACTGTTTTCTGTCTAAGTCTCTCTCGGTTATACAATCTGACCTTGTAATTACAACAGTCTTATACAGACATTCCTAGACATTTTTATTATGTAGCACAGTGTGGGTAACAGTGGTTAATACAACATTACTATTCAGAGAATACAACACTAAAAATGCCATATGATACCAGAGTAAATACAACCAGTCCAGGATTTAGAGCTTTATTGCCAGGCAGTTACAGTTGTATTTAAATACGACCTATATGGGACTATTACTGTCATATTGTCTGGTTTATTCAGTACAACCCATACACAAAACAATTTTTATACTGGCAGCTGACTTTGTACTACTTTTATATTTATTTGGTATGACTACTACAAGCAGGATTGTTACTCACCAGCCTCGCAACGCAGCCTTTGCAGCCTACTCGCATGGGCTTCCTGATTCACAACCCGCTCAGCTGCATCTGTAAGAGAAACAGAGAAATATTTAGCCATACCTATCCATCATATACACAGGCTAGACATTATTAAACAGTTACTGGTATGAGTACTTACACGCTGCTATGACATCACCCCTCTGCCTTGATTCTTGGATCCAGTGATCCAAGAGCTCTTTCTTCCTCCATTTCAAGTTGGCATAGGGGTGCCTGACCTGCTAACCAGTCCGAGGGATACCAGTGGCACTGGTGAGGTCACAGACAAGAAAGTCCCATGCTTCCGCTTTATATTGGGACCCTTGGTACTGGCCCTGCACCTGTCTCTCGTCATGGTTTTTTACCAGGAGTCCTAATATGACCTTGGACTCCTGGATGCCCCAGTACTATGCCTGGAAGTACAATCCCTCTTCGACTCCAACTGTGTTGCTACAGTAGGAAGCTGCAACCAGTTATAAGCTGTATTCCTGCCTATGGTGTTTAAATACGGCTGATTTCCCACCTTTTGCCATGACTGGATGGTTTTGAATATGCTAAGCTAAGCTATGGGCAAACCTGCTTAGCTAAGGTTGGCATTGCTTAAAGTGGCAGGTTCAGCACTGCTTACCAATGGGCAAATCCATTTAGCTGGGCTACTCATTGCTTAGCAGTCATATTTACACAATGGTTACACCTGATAAGCAGAGCTGTGCAATGCTTAGCATTGCTTATTTTTAATTTTATAGACTGTCTGCTGTATAGCATTGATTCATCATTCATTACATGTTATAAATTTGTTTACTGCCCCTGACATCCCCAACGTGCTTTCATTACATTTATTCATGTGTGACTATACTGTATGGGGCACTTGTGTTTATATGAGGATTTCACAACTTTATTACACTGACACCTCACATCTGGACCTAATTGCAGTACTCTGGTTAACAAATAATACAAATAAAAAATTGTTTATGCACTGCTGTCACATTTAAAATGCAAATTGGTTACAGTGGAAATTGAACCAGGAATGGATGGTCGTAAAGCGTATGCTCTAACCACTACACTATTGCAATACTGCTTATGTTGGATGTCTTTTGCTGTTTAACTTCTTGTGCTGTTTAAGCTGGAATAAGTGTAGCTAAGCAACGGGCACACCCGTGCATCTACGCTTAAACTTTATCGCATTTATAAAAAAAAAAGGTTTGTTGTGTTATTTTATCTATACCCTTCAGAATATCCCTGTTAATGCTAAACCTGTTATTTTATCAGCTTTCTGCTTCATGGTGGGCATACCTCTCAAACTCTTGGAGCAAAAACTCTGGACAAACCGTAAAATGATGAGGGGACAAATAGAGGGACAGGTTTTAAATATTGCTCTTACAAACATAGATAGTTGATGATGGTCTTGCATTAGCATGGATTTTCTGAAGGATGTAGAGTATTTTAAACTCAAATGTTTGTCATTTTATTTAATTACTTCAATCCTCAGCTATTTTCCAGCACAGTACAGATTTTAGGGGGAACACACCAAAAATATATGATAAAACTATGGACATTCCTCAAAAATCTGTACAGTTAAGAGGTATGCAGTCCTGACCTGGTTGGGGTGTTATGAGTGTTCTTGCTCATTTTAATTGCCAAAAGGCAATTCTGGAGTGCAGGGGCATGTGTATTGTGAGAGCTCTGCTCTCAGACACACACCCTGCACTCGTACATGGCTCAGTGTTAGTTTAAGAGCACAGCCAGTGCACCTTCATGAATATGCAAGGTGCGCTGCCATGCTGTACAGGAGAAGTCCCTGCCATGCAGGAATAACTTATTCATGCATGGCTGCTTGCTAAATCCCAGGGATCATCTCATCCAATAGTTGTAACATATTTCAGTTTTTAACTTTCACCTACATCCTAACAATAAGCTGTTATCTACTATTTTGGGGAGCCCAGTTCCTTTTGGGCACTATTGGAGGAAAGCTTTAGGTTTTCTTAGGATTATCAGTATTCTTGAAATAGAAACAATGACTGGTGAAACTAAGGTATGTGGCAGCGTATCAAGTCATTTTTTGTTAAGGCTGTAAACTTTAGTGTATATTCTAACTCTTGTTGGTAAACTTTTTGACAACAATTTCTGTCAGGATTATTTGAACTACAGCTAGGATGTACATTTTTAACTTTTCGCAAGACACTCTGTGGAAACAGATAAAGCTGATAGCTTATCTTTAACATTTATTTAACTGTGCTGAAAATGAAGATCACTGAAAATGTATTTCATTTACTAAACAACCAGTTTAATTTATTAAAAATAAAGTAAATCACTAAAGCAATTTTAATATTAATGTAGTGCATGGAGCATGCAGATTGCACTATATTTGGAAAAATACAAACTAGTTAAGTGCCAGAATATTGTGCGACCCACCCTTAACAAATGTTAAGCACCCACTGTGAAAGTTGTTATGGTTGAGTCCCAAAATAGGCAGTAAAATCTGCCCATACTGACCAGCAAATGACAGCAGCAGAATAAAAATAAAATATTTCTGCCTGCTGTTCATTCCAGTAATGTGTCTCCAAGTTCCTGTAATGAACTTAGAAACTTGCTAGAATAACATTTGTGTTTGCATGTATTTTCTGATGGATATGAACTCTGAAAGTACGATACAGGTCATTATTTAGTGACTTTAATCCTCACTGGTTTGTCTGAAAACCACAGATTTTGTGAGGAGCAGACCAAAAATATGAAGCAGTAATCTGGACATTCTGTGAAAATATGGACGGTGAAGAGGCGTGGAAGGTAAGTGTAAACATAATGTACAGCACTGCGCTGCCTTTCTGACAGTGCCCATTAAGTGTTTTATGGCTTTGAAAGCCAGCAAAACCCTTTGCAAATTTTTTCCCCTTTAACTAGAAGTACATGGAGCAGATAAAGCTCCATGCACTACAAAGAATTATGATGGTCTCAATGATTGTAACCCTAAATTATGTGATCTTAACATAGATGCCAATATTCACCTCTTAAGCTTCACTCTTGAGGTGACTTCCTTGACATCCATGCCTCAAACACATCATAAGCTGGTTATGTTCGGTGAGCCAGTCATAATCTTCTGTTTAGCATTTAGAGAAAACTACAAGAAAAACTTAGCCAAGCTAGAGTTTTCACTGTATGATACATTAAACCTCCTGCAAAAGAGGTTCATGGGATGTATGCAAATAACCCCTTAAGGACATCAAGTATTTTAACTATATGGCTTCTGAATGTCCATGACTTTTTTACTTTTTCATTTTTAAGTCTTTATGGACAGAATTAGAGCAACAAAGCCAAACACCACTAGCTGTGGACATGCACTTTTCAGCCGTCTTATGACCTTGTCAGCACAGCATAACTGGACTGCTTGGCTATATTCTAGAAACACAGGGTCTTGATTTAGTTGTTATTTGGGATATTTTGCAGACACCTTAATGGTTATGGACATCAGCTGAGTCTAAAGACCCTGTGTTTCTAGGGTATAGCCAAACAGTTCACTTCTGCTGTGCTGACGAGGTCATAAGAAAGCCAAAACAGGCATGTCCACAGCTAGTGGCATTTGGCTTTGTTGGCCTGATTCTATCCATAAAGACTTAAAAAGGAAAACAAAAAAGTCATGACATTCAGAAGCCATATAGCTGAAACACTCAATGTCCTTAAGGAGTCATTTGCATATATCCAGTGGGCCTCAATTACAGGAATTTTAAGGTACAACACAGTGAAAACTCTAGCTTGGCTAGGTTTTTCTTGTAGTTTTAATTAATTGGTTTCTCTGTGTGACATTTTTACTTTTTGGGTTAGTTGTTATTTGAGATTTTTGCAGACACCTTAATAGTTATGGACATCAGCTGGGTTTAAAGAAATTTATTCTACTCAAACAGTTAATGCTGTACAATAAAAGATTTTTCTTATATTTCTTTCTTCTGAGTTGGCATTCCTAAGCTGAATCTAAAAATGCCACTAGTATCAGTGCTCTACCATAGTTAATAAATACCAAAAAATGAATAAATAATTCCTCTATCTGTATCCAGAAATTTATATTCTAGTACTTTAATGATGATACATTTTGTACACATGAGTTTATTACTATGTTTAGGCCTAACAGTAAAATGGGAATACTACCGTTTGTCATGTAACATTTTGTTGACTTTAGAAATTCCATGTTTCTTTAAGTAATGTCTTACATTTTCAACTCGTTACCACGTCAGTTGCTGTTTTTCAGACATTCGGTTTTGCACTGTCCATAAGGCCAGATGACTCAGTGTAAACGAAAAAGGAGAGTTTTCATTTAGGTTACCTGTCCATTTCCTAGGTTTGTGCAATATTAGGGATAGTATAATTAGCAATTGGCTGCCACCTCAATAAAGGATACAGATGGTGTGCAATCCCCCCTGTGTCTTCCATAGATGTCTGGGATGGTGATAGTTGTGATTCTTTATATTACATTTCAGATGTAACAAATGCAATATTTTGACTTTCAGTTAAAAGAGATATGCATTTTATTACAATTTCAAATCAGATACGTTTTCTAATTATAAGTAGTTCACATAAAAATTCTGGATGATTGATTTCTTTTAAACTGTTCCATTTCAATGTTTAATGCAAGAAGTTGCATTTCAATATATACAGAAGTCAAATCTTATTTATCAGTCTTTATACATAAATAAACTTATTTGAAATAAGATATAAAATATAATAATTAAATGATATTGGTCATACCAGTATGCCATATTTTGCTGTTTGCATTTCAAAAGATATGCTAATTAAATATAGTTCACTTAAAACTGATTACATCTGTACAATTATTATATTGTTTGTGATTTCCAAAGCATCTTAAACCATGCTAAAAAAGTTACTACAAGAATTTGTTGCAGGGCGCAAGTCCCCTCCGCCCAACAATGTGGGACTAAGCTCATCACAATCCCTCAGAACTTATACATAGGTAAATACTAGAATAGCTGCTCTTTGAGGTCATGTTAAACCTACCTAATTTCCCTCAAAGGTAAAAAAAAATAACCCTGTACCTTATGTCTGTGAGGTAAATACCTTAACCATTTTGCCAACCCCAAGGTCCACTGGGTCACAAGGTTGAAAAAGGATTATATCTCTCAAAAGAGTGGAATCATTGCAGGTACACAATTAAAAACTGCACTAATAAGGATTTTACTTTCTGTGTTGGAGGGAAGCCTTCTAGCTTATCAGTGGGAGTGGTAAGCATTAGGTAGCCTACCTACCACAAGAGGAGTAGTTCCTGGCCCAGAAATTGTAGTTATTGGCCGTTTTGACAGTTTTTTTCCACCTCTTTCAACGTTCTGGTTTAAAAGCCGCACTTTCCCTTGTTTCCCACCTTTCCTGTAACTAGCCTAGTTCAGATACAGAGTTGCTGTATCCAGGACTGTTGTTAAACTTCTGAGCCCCACAAGCCTTTCTGTGTTGGAAGAAAGCCTTCTAGCTTATCAGCGGGAGTGGTAAGCACTAGGTAGCCTGTCTACCATGAGAGGAGAGGTTCTTGTCCCAGAAATTGTAGTTTATTGACCATTTGGACAGTTTGTCCGTTTCTTTCACCTTTCTGGTTTAAAAGACCACATCTGCGCTTGTTTCCCATCTTTCCTGTAACTAACCTACTGGGTAGCACTAGAAAGCCTTAAACTGATACAAGCCTTCTAGCTTAGAAGAGAGGCTTTGGAGTGATTAAATATCAGTTTTCTATACTTTCTTGCTGTATTTAACTGTTTTCCGCCTAAACGCAGATTTTCCAGCATTTATTGTGATTTAAAAGCTTGTTTTTTTCACATATTGTACTTATTTGACTGCCTTCACTTTTTAAAAGTTTTTTGTTTAAATAATTTGTTTAAGTATTGCAGGCTACACACTAAAGTGTGATAGCCTTTTCTGTTCGTTTGTAGTCATTTAAAGCTGTTTTAAGTGTATTTTTTACTGTTTTTGCCTTATCTTTCAAAAAAAAAAAAACCAAATAATATTCCTTGTTTCCCACCTTTCTAAGCTAGTATAGTCCAGTTTTCAGGCAGGCTAGTGCTGAATTCAGAGCTGTGATACTAGTTTCTGAGTTGCCCATACCTTACTTGGATAGAAGGAAGTTTATCTGTTCACCTGTGAGAGAGGGGAGCTTTGAGCAACCTATCTGTCTCTGGAGGAGTGGTTCCAGACAGAAGTTAGTAGTTTATTAGCCATTTTGGGCTAATTTCTATCTCTTTCATTTCCCTACTATAAAAAAGGAGTTTGCACGATTTTGCGCACAGGGCAGTGCCGGTTAGCCACGTAGCGTTGCCACCCCTCCGTTTTTTTTCCGGAGTGCCCAGAAATCAGTAGGGCACTCCGGTTCTCCGGTTCTTGTAATCGGAGTCCGGAAATAGCGACGTCAGGCTCGTCAGCGCGTATTAAAAAAAAAAAAACATTCCCGTGACCCGTCTTGGACTCTCGTTGATTGGCTGCTTGCTGCAGACGAAGCTCGTGCAGCAAGCAGCCAATCAACACGTTTAGTCAGTAGTCAAAGCCTTGCAAAGCCCGTGAAAATTTAAGAATAAAAGCGGTGCTTCAGTATACGTTTTTTACCTTTTACTGTTGTAGTACAAAGGGTGCTGCTTCTTCTTAAGATCTGAAATTCTTGCTTGGAGCCTTGGACATCGTCTTCAGTGGATTGCCTGCTGCCTGGAAGCCCTGCCTGGAAGCCCTGCCTGGAAGCCCTGCCTGGAAGCCCTGCCTGCCTGGAAGCCCTGCCTGGAAGCCCTGCCTGCCTGGAAGCCCTGCTTGGAAGCCCTGCCTGCTTGGAAGCCCTGCCTGCTTGGAAGCCCTGCCTGCTGCCTGGAAGCCCTGCCTGGAAGCCCTGCTGCCTGGAAGGATTGCCTTAGCCCTGCTGCTTGCCTTGCTTGCTGGAGGAGAAGTGCTGTGGACTGGGTGGTGGTGTGTTCCCCTGCTTGCTGGCCCTTTAGCTGCCTGTTCTGTTCTGCTGCTGAGAGCTTGTTTTAGTAGCCCTGCTGCTGATTTTTCTGGAGGTAAGTGGATTTTTTAATGGTTTAATTCTTTGGAATTAAGGTAGATTTTCAAAGATTAGTGTGACAAGGGAATGAAATATTGCCAGCACAGCTACTAGTGAATTTTTAAATATTAAATTTATATTAATTCACTAGCTGTGCTGGCACTATCTAGATGTTCAACATGTGGTGATTAACTAGAACAGTTTCTAATCTGGTTTTGGACTTGGTTGCAGTGAATGTATAATGACTTCATGATTTGTATAAGATGCTTGGACTGTAGATCTGTCTTTCTAGTCTGTCATCACCGTGATGTTTACCTTGACCTGCGTTTCTTCCTAGGGTGTCTTTCTAGGGTGTACAGTCTTCGTAGTATAGTGAGGCTTAAATGTAGCTTTTTTGTCTAGTTTGTCATCACAATTACAACTGTTTACCTTTTATCTGTGTTTTCTAGGGTATACCGTCTATACCAAAGCTTAGCTCATTTGATGTTACAGTGAATATATGATTACATGATTTGTTTAAGATGCTTGGACTGTAGATCTGTCTTTCTAGTCTGTCATCACCGTGATGTTTACCTTGACCTGCGTTTCTTCCTAGGGTGTCTTTCTAGGGTGTACAGTCTTCGTAGTATAGTGAGGCTTAAATGTAGCTTTTTTGTCTAGTTTGTCATCACAACTACAACTGTTTACCTTTTATCTGTGTTTTCTAGGGTATACCGTCTATACCAAAGCTTAGCTCATTTGATGTTACAGTGAATATATGATTACATGATTTGTATAAGATGCTTGGACTGTAGATCTGTCTTTCTAGTCTGTCATCACCGTGATGTTTACCTTGACCTGTTTCTTCCTAGGGTGTCTTTCTAGGGTGTATCTTGTCAGTCCACAGTATGCCTGAACTTTCTTGCTGTGTTCAGACTCAGCTGGATAACGTTTGCACTAGGTTCTACATAAAAGTAGAGGGTCTTAATTTGGTGCATTGCTGTAGTGTCTGACCCATGTGTTTTACACACAGAATGCCTTCTGTGCATATTCTGCTGTCACACCAGGTTCATGTGTAACAGCTGCAAGTCCCTCAGACAGGAGTTGCTTCTGCCTTTCATTGCTTTACCTTCACTAATTTTTCATGAGGAGTCTCATTTTTTTTCCCTATACCAACTTGGTATTACTAGGGTGTGAAAGTCTGGAGATTCACATGTGAATGTGAACTCTGGCTAGTGGCTACTGACTGACACAGGCCCCACCAGGCACTGGTGTTGGTCACAAGTGTTTTGATTTTCTATTAATAGCTGTTTTGGTTTATTGTAGTGTTGAGCAAGGATCCTACAGTCATCATGTTCAGGAAAAGGTCAATGGATCATCAAGAAGAGGCTGAAAGCGTCTCCTAAGAGGTTTTTCTGCAGTTATAATAAGGTGTGGGAGCAAAGCTACTCATGGGTGCGACCTGTTCCAAATGCAGATGCCATGGCAAAGTGCACATCCTGTGGAACAACTTTCACTGTAAAATGGGATGGGGAAAAGGCATTGAAAAGCCATCAGAAGTCCGACAAACATCATCAAAGTCTTCAGCTCCAGAGGCAGAACCTCGTAATGACCAAGTTTATTCAGCCACGTAGTGTAACCAGTGAAGCTTCCAAAGTCACTGCAGCTGAAGTGACAGCAGTCTATCATGGAGTGAAACATGGTCACTCATATGTATCCATAGATTGTGGAGGTAAGCTGGCACCGACAGTCTTCCCTGATTCTACTTTGGCTTCGAAATTCACCTGTGGGAAGACAAAATCTGAGAGCATTGTCATGAATGTTCTTGCACCTCATTCAGAGGAGCTCCTTCTGCAGGAACTTGGCAATTCCTATTTCTCAGTGGGATAAGATGCATCCAATAAAGGGAACAGAAAAATGTTCCCTTTAGTTATTCAGTACTTTACTCACACCCATGGCACACAACAGAAACTCCTTGATTTCTATGAGGATCATAACGAAAGTTCTGAATGTATCTTTACTAGAATAAAGGACATCCTTGTGCATAAAGGACTCAAAGTACAAAACATTGCTAGCTATGCTGCAGACAATGCCTCAGTCAATTATGGAAAGCACAGGTCTGTTTAAAAGTTTGAAATCTGAGGTGCCTCACATCATTGCAGCAAACTGTTTATGCCATGTAATACATAACTGTGCCAAGCATGCAAGCAAGGCCCTTGCAAAGTTTGATGTGGAGACTCTGGTTTTGAAAATACATAGTGAGTTTTCAGCATCTGCTAAAAAATGGCACTGTTGAAAGGCTTCTATTCTTTCCTAAACCAGGACTTTAAGGAAATAATGCAACATGTTGTAACAAGGTGGCTGTCTTTGTTCCCAGCTGTGGCAAGGCTGGTAGAATGTTGGCCTGCTATTAAAAGTTATTTTATTAGTCAAGGGCCTGAGGACTGTCACCCCCTTATCTGGAAATTTGTGGAGGCCGATGAGGATGGCATCAGTGGGGATGTGTCTGAGGCAGAGTGCTACATACACTTCATGCACTACATCCTGCAGGTATTCCACAAGTCTATAGCAAAACTTGAAAGTAACACTCTCTCTGCTCCAGAGTTGTACACCGTGATGAAAAGTCTAAAAGATGAGTTGCAGAGAAGGCTAGATGACCAGTTCTTTGGTACTAAAGTTTCATCTGCCTTACAGCACTTTACTCCAGCTGTCGCACAGCAGGTCTGTAGGACCTTCTGTGATTTTACAGTAAAGCACTTTGTTACCTACAGAAGTGGTTTGACTATGATAATAGTCCCTTTAAAGCTATGCAGGTCCTCAGCCTCCAACATCCTGTAACTTGGCCAGAACTGCGTACAGTTGCAGACCTCTTCAAATTGGATGTGGACATTGAAGCACTTTACTCCGACTACTGTACTTTAACTGCTGCATTGCCAGCCCTGTTACAGATGACAGAGGCATCTGTAAGTGATCGCTGGGTGACTTTTTAGTAAAGCTCCAGACTGCAAGCCACTTTACAGACTGGTGCAGTTTGCTCTTTCAATCCCCAGCAATAGCTTTGTGGAAAGGGTTTTTCACTTATGGGGAATGCGTGGACTGATGTAAGAAATAGAATGCTTGTGTCACTTGTGAAGGCCGAGTTGCAGGTCAAGCTAAACTTTAACATGAGTTGTTCGCAATTTTATTCATTTGTGAGAAATAACCAGCCATTACTTGAGGCTGCTAGATCAAATGCCAAATACAGCTTCAAGTATAAGCAATGATTTCTAGCAAAACTGAAGATACTTTAAACATTTGCTTTTCTTTTACTATTGTGTGTGGTGAACCCTTAATGTACTGCTTTGAATGAACTGGTGTTTTAATATCTAATTGTATTTCCATTTTAGTACTACCTGTGATATGAGACTTGGGCTTAGTTTTCCCATGCTTGTGTGTGATGTACTGTTGTATGTAGTGAACCTTTTGAAGTATTGCTAAATAAAGTTTTTTTATTTACTTTTTGACTCGTCGCACATTTTTCTACTTATTGGTAACTGTATGTGATATTAAAGACTTATGCTGAAGGGCGGAGTAAAGGGGTGTGGCTATTAAAAGGAATGGGTGTGGCTTGATTGTGCATGGGGCGGGGCTTGTTTCTCAGGAAATGGCACAGTAGAAAGGTGGCAACCCTATAGCCACGGTTAAATTATTCCCGGCTCCACTAAGTCTTCTCTTCAGTTTTTCCCTTGAAACTAGTCTAACTCTCATCCTAAGCACTCAAAAAGCATCTTACAGCCCAGTACTTGCTCAGACCTAATAGCAAGCACTAATATACCCTGACACTGATTACTAGCAGGGCAAGGCTCTTTATTCACTCCTCACCAACCAAGCGACTAAGCAGCTCACCCTACTATTCAGGCATGACCAAAGGGCAACTTCAACTGCCTCATGTACACAGACAACCCTGTCCTCCTACCTCAAAACACTAACATATGCGAGAGATGCAATTATACAGCCAAACTGGAAGCTAAGCTGTCTCCACCCAAGACTGGAACAGACAGTCAAGAGGAGAAAGTTAACACTTGCACCACACCTCCAGCCGCACACAGACCTACTAAAACAGCACTGGCAAAAATACACATAAATACACAAAATCATACTCGGAGGCTCTAAATAAAAACCTGCAAAAGTATCAGAGACCTCCAAAGCAGACACCCAAACAACCTGTACTTCCCGTCACAAACCAGACAACACATAAAACACATAATCAGTGTGCCGCATGATCACAGCCCTTAAGGTGAAATAACATACCTAACACACTAGTAATAGGTGACTCTATAGTCAGGCACACTGACATCCCACTCACTAGGCTGAACAAGTAGAAGGTTACTGTTAGCTGCCTGATGGGAGCCAGAATCCGCCACATAACACAAGCACTCAGGTCACTCCAGAACAAGTACAAATATGACTCTGTCATTGTTCATGTTGGTGTGAATGACCTGAGATGTACCTCCCTGGACTGCATAAAAAGAGACATGGAAGAGCTCTCTGATCATGCAGCCCAGGCTGGTATGACCCTGACCCTAAGTAACATACTGCCCTCACCAAGAATGATAACTCGGTATAAAGAAAAAATGATCAATTTCAACAATTGGCTAAGCTTCTGGTGTCATTCAAAGGGGATCCAGTGTCTGTCAGCCTGGGACGACATGCTCGACAAGCCGCATTGCTTCGCAAGAGACAGCTTGCACCTGTCACCCCAAGGCTTTCGAATACCGGCCAAGGCTCTTGCTGCCCCCATAGTGCCTTTTTTAGGCAAGGCTCAAAAATCAAACCCACCTCCGTAAACAGCACAATAAACAAAAAACTGAGGGTTATGCTACTCACCATCAGGAGTTTAAATCTCAAAATGCACGCGCTTGAAGCACTCCTCAGTATGGAGAACGTCGACATCTGTGCAGTAACTGAAACCTGGTTCAAGGCTCCAGAGAGCACCCCAGCACTACTGTGCTACAACTCATACCACACGTGTCGGCCACAGAACACTGACCAAAACACAAAAGGAGGGGGTGCATCCATATTCATCAAGGATACCTACACCTCCAGGTTAGTGGCACAGCATGATACCTCTGAGATCATCCATGTGCAACTAACATCGGGCAAATCTGCAATGCAAATTGTGGCCTGCTACAGACCACCCTCCATGACCCAGGAACACCACTCCACCTTTCTGGAGACACTGGAAAACATGAAGGTCCTACCAAAAACCCTGATATTGGGCGATTTCAATTACCCTACCATTCACTGGGAAAACTACTCGAGTACAAATTCCCAGGCCCAGCGCTTCCTGGAATTCATCAACTCAAATGCCCTGGATCAGCTGGTAAACTCCCCTACCAGAAGTGAAAACATATTGGACCTGGTCATCACTAACATGGGCAACAGGTGTTCCACACCGGAGGTCAACCTGTCACTGGTTAGATCAGACCATAAACTAACCACACCCCACGACCACCCTCAACTAAGGAAACCACAGTAAAAAACTTTTCTAAAGCAAACTTCACCTTGCTTAAGACAGAGGTGGCAAGTTTCACAGCCCCCACGCTAAAGGATAACGCTGCCCAAGATGCAGAAACATTTACAAATGCACTCTATGAGCACCTACAAGGATGCATGGATCGTGCCATCCCTAGCAAAACCAAGACTCACTCCTCTAAGAGAAGGAAACCAGTTTGGTGGACCCACCCCTGCAATAAAAAGGCTATACAATAGAAGGAGGAAACTAGTTCAGAAAAAAAAGCAAATCCCAAGAAGGAAAGACACCCTGATCGGTATCAGTAAGAAACTAAGGTCTCTCATGAAATCATCCAAGGCTAACTTCGAAAGAAAAATAGCCAAGGATTCAAAAGATAACCACAAAGCCTTCTTTAGCTATGTTAAGAATCTAAGTGGCAACTCGCAGATATGCACTGAACTAGTGCAAAATAGCACAAAATATACTGAACCTACTGATATTGCCAAAATCCTGGCAGATAGATTCAGTGCAAACTTCATCCCCCCTCTCACCTCCAAAAGGGCCCACAACAATACCAGAAAAGTGTAGTGTCCCAAAAATTACAGATGCACAGGTGAAAACAGCCCTTTCAAAAGCCAAAAACACAACGTTAGTGTGACCACATGGTGTCCCTGGCTGCATCTTGCACGAACTACAGAACAAACTAACCCCCCACCTAAACACGCTGTTCAACCTCATGCTCTCCACAGGCTATGTGCTCATAGAATGGCATACAGCAACAGTTATTGCTCTCCACAAAGGAGGGGCCACAACTGACCCTGGTAGCTATTGCCCCATAAGCCTGGTCTGCAAGACTATAGAACGCATCATCATGGAACTCATTAACAAAGACATTGTGAACCTCCAAACACTTCCCCCGACCCAGTTCGGCTTTGTTAAGGGCAGATCATGCCTACTAAACCTAGTTGACTTCTTCGAGACATTCACCAAGGCCATAGATGAGGGAAAGGTGATTCACACAGCCTACCTTGACCTCGCCGAGGCTTTCGACACCATTCCCCACTCAGGTATTACAGAAAACAAAGTGAGTTAAAACAAACTATGGCTTACATACCTCTAAACTAACAGTGCATTTGCTTTGTATTTTTGGTCTATCTTTATTGTAAAAATGTGCTTTTTTAGCAGAATTGTTGAGAACTGCAGTCAAAATAATACACAACACAATATATGTGTTTTAGACTTTACATCAGTCAGAAAACACATGCTAATGTAAAATCTGTTGTTCTAGCAGCAATATTTAAAATCTCTCCCTGATTTGTGTCCTTTATGCTTGTGTGAAGAAAGTTGGAAAGAGTACTTCAATGTGACTACTGTATCTGTGAAATAAATACAGAAATACATTGTGAGGAAGAGATTTTTATCACAATCAGATGAGATGAGGGTGTTCACAGCAAAGTACCTATAATTGTTTGGGGATATAATAAATTCACCAAATGCTGCCTCTGCAGATGAAAAAAGATTGAAGAACATTTACCAAAACCACCATTGTGTGACCTTGGAGATTTTATATATATATATATATATATATATATATATATATATATATATATATATATATTTATACCCAGGGAATGTGGGGTATCCCTCCATATAAATCTGCAGAACAGTTTGCCTCCTGCAAAATAATTTCTTCATAAGTTTGGCAAAAGTGCTTTTAGTATTTTTTTATCTTTGCCAAAACTGTTTTTAGTGCATTGACATGCTGTCAATTGTTGGATAGGTGTGGGGGTTGACTGCGATTGGCAATGACTTACCCTTGCATTTTTTCCATTTAGTCTATTTGCATGACTATTGTGCATTTATGTGAAATAAGTTGGAATATTTTACTGGGGTGACTGTGTGTTTATGTGAAACAAACTTTAAATAAATTACTGTGTCCACAATTATTATTTTACCAAAATCAGATATCTGATGTGTACTCATTTAAAAATGAACTATAATTTTTGGGTATTTGGGCTGTCTGTGGATGAGAAGGACTGACACTGCTTCATGTTCATCTTAAACAGTCATTACCTGTGTTTGCAGGCCTAGTACACACCTGGGTAAAGCAAGTTAGTATACTTTACTATGGCCATTTTTATCTCAACCAGACATTTCAGGTATTTGACAATTAGGATGTTGATTGTTGTTGCTTGTTTAGCTTCTTTAGTAAGATGGTAGGAAATGCCATATGATATTTTTACTTGTGATGGCACCTTTTGTGTCTGAAGTTCCAAAAGGGGAAGTACAGAGAGTGATTGATCAAGATTAATGCTCTGATACCTTTGTTGGGTTATGAATGGCAGTTTCTGTTGGCAGAGATCAAGTATCAGTAGTGTCATGGCAGTGGTGAGTCTATGGTTTGAGCCAAATAACATTGCAAACTTTCTTTGTATTAAGAGCTACTTGGTTTAGAGTAATTAATTTTGTTGCAAAAGTGTTGTTAATGCATTGCTGTATGCAGAGGTTCTGGCGATGACAATACCATCTGCATTTAGGGCTGTGTGTGAGGCAAGTAGGTCTCATGGTTGGTAATTAAAATCAAATTCAATGAAGTAATAGCAAGTGAGCAGGAGACTTACCCTTTTCCTTATCGCATCCTTGTGCATGTGATAATTGATTTATCACAAAACTAAACTTTTTCTACAAGCATTTCTTCTAAAATTTTAATTTTAAAACATCCACAAATCAAACACAAAGGAACACTGGACATCTGCCATCAGATGGTTATAATCAGTAAGTCCGTCAGGGCATACTGACATCACTATCAAAGTAATTTACAATTATTTAATTGTAAAATTGCCACACAATTGCAAGTAATTAATTATCTACCAAATTATTAATTTAATTAATAATTTGGCAGAAAACTAATTGCTTACAATTATTTAACAAGTAGTAATTCTCTATCCTTGTGTGTGTGTGTGTCTTTATTTTTGTGGGGGGGGGTGGTATTGTTGTTACCAACATTGACAGAAAGCTTAACCTTAACTGCTTTCTTTGCGGCCACCAAAATGCATCTCAAAATGATTTGAACAATTCCATTAACAGAATGTGAAGGCAGACATCCATTATTCAATTTCTGTAATTCCTTGGTATTTCAAAATTTAACTTTTTGAAGAAATGTTCATATAAAGAGTTTAGTTTTACAAAAAAAAATAGTGGTTACAAACACAAGGATGTTATCAGGAAAACAGGCCAGTATTCACAGTCTGGGTCTCCACAGGTACATAGCTGTCATGTGGGGACAGTGGTAGTGCATGGCTATGCAGATAAGCTCAACAAAGCACAGTTGCAATAAATATGGAAAAACAAAGCAATTTCAATAATCATGCCCACTTGTTTCTATAGTGTAAACTGTATTAAATTCATCCTTTTGAAGTCCAAATTATTTCACAGAATCATAAGTGCTGTACGCTGTGGCGTATTGCAGACAAGTGCAGCTGAGTGTAGTCGCACTCAAAGCATTTTAGAAAAGCTGCAGCTATGTATCAGGTAAGAGTTTTTTTAAAAAAAATAGTAAAATAGTTACAATTTTTTTAATATAGGGGTATCCTTTTGTGGATAACCTGATGGTTTCATTAAAGAAGAGAAATGGGTGATAGGACAGATTGAAAAAGGGAAGACAAAACAAAGAGGTGAACACACAAGGGAAACATCAAGATGACTTGTGCTGGAGGAGGTAGGAGAGGATGGACAGTAAGTTTTTTAGAGGATAGACCCCCTATGTTTTCAAATTTTTTTTATAAGAGGGTATTGTTGCTGGGAAACAAAGAACATGGTAATGTAGAAATGGAAAGGAAAAAAAGGCTAAAGAAGTGCCAGCTGTAATCCCAGTCCAAAGAGCCTCAAACACATCCACTGCTAGATGGTGTTGCACTGGAGGACCCCAATGTTGAGGGGGTAGAGGCCGATGCTGGCATGGTGGTTGGCATCTGGGTGTCTTCTACATGCTGAAGAGAGGCTTTTTACTAACTGAATTCTCCTGTCCACTTCCTCTAACAGTACATCCTCAACCAAACTCCAAAGCCCCCTTTCTGTGAGGCTTACCAGGCTGCTATGTGCTGGAGTGCCTGCAGGACTGACACCTCCACTCCTACCATGCAAGGACATCCCTGAATGGACAGAGGGTGATCTGTCCCTAGTCTGGGAGGTACATGCCTGGTCTGCTCCTGAGGGATTTGAACCTGTATAAAAGAAGAAGAAAAATGTGAGAGAAACAAAACAAAAAAGGAGAAAGAAATGCATAAGCAAAATAAGAAAAAAAGGTGAGACGAGACAAAACAGAAAAAGCACAGCAAATCCACACAATAGTTTTAATGCAATATAGCAACACAATAAAATGCTGCAGAAAAATATCTTTATTGAAGTAAACTTGTGTATTGGAAGTGCTTATGCTTAGAAATGGGCATAGTGATTGGGGAAGGGCTTATATACCTGGGAAGAATGCATAAGAGTAGTGCTTTTGCATACTTGTGATGAACTGAAATGGCAAGAGCTTTGTCTTCCAGAAAGGTTGTGTGTTTAAATTATGTACCTTAAATACAGAGTTTACAGTACTCAGAAAACAATCCAAAAAGAATAAACCATTAATTATTGCAGTTACTCAAGAAAACAACATAAACCATTTCTCTTGATCAATTAAATCTTCAGTTGCATTTCTTTCAGATGTGAAGTTATAACAACATTGTCAACAGGAGTACTACAGAAATCAATATGAAAAGCATTAATTTATTACTTTTCCTGCTATCATGGATTCTATATAATAATTTGTACTATGCACTGTTAAAAAATAAACATCTTTTGTACACCTGTTATACTCAACAGAAGACTCAACCAAACATTGCATTAATCTCTTCTGTTACTGGCTTTTGTACTATTTCTTCTTCAGCTATAAGTGGAAGAGAGAAGGATAATCTTGTTTATCTGTATTTGAATTCATTCCACATATAAACATAAATATGTCTTATATTTTCTGTAAGCATTTCTTATTTTTTATTTTTCTTTCCCATTGTAACTGCTGTATGCATACACAAGTGCTATTATAATGCATTACTTAATATTCTATTGAAAGCTGGAGAGTAGAGAAATATGAAATTAATCTTGTTTTGTTTAAAAATGCAGGCAACGCTCTGTGGAACAGCTGAATTGCAAGGGCTGAAATGTATCAGATCAAGGAAGTGTGCATTATGTAATAGCAAATTACAGCAGCATGTTCTCTGTACTGTTCATTCTTTTAGCAAAGTAAACCTCCCTCCCATCCCCCAACATGCAGTCTAACTAGGGTGTGTGTCATTTCAGCCATGTTGCATGTGCAGCTAGAGATACTTAAGCAATTGTTCTTACTTGTATTTAGGTATCTGTCACAGAAATTGGCTTCATGTAACATTTATCTGATACAACTTTTTCCCCGCAATGGTAAACAATTCTTCACATCTGTAACTTCAATGTTTATTTCATAACTGTATTATATTCAGTCAGCACTGGTGATATTTGAACATTACTAAAAGATTTACACAACTACCTATCCATATATTTCATATTCTTTACTGACATTTCTATTTACTGCTGTAACCTGTTAACACATACTACTAGTTTTTGTCTTTCTTCAAAAGGTGGACATCTGATTACAGAAATACTATTTTTTGTATGCATTTCATAATATCAGCTCAAGTAAATATTTTTAGGTAAAGATATTTGACTCTTTTAACCTCTTTTGAATTTGCATATATGATTTGAAAAAAAAAAAAAAACAATTGTACTTACTACAAAACTCTGGTCTTCTCACAGTAACCTGGTCAACCTACTTGTCCAGCTTGTCAGCACTGTGCTTCTGCAAATTGTCATACCTGTGACAACACTGCTGACTGAAGCAGGTTATACCTGTCAGGGTTGACAGGTGGTCACCCAGTTCCTGCCAGATACCGATTTTTTTCCACATACCGTGACATGTCCACACCTGGATCTTCTCCAGGTACAAATCATGCAAAAGGTATATCTTTCTCAGGCTATCCAGGAGCGTAGCCTTGTGCCTTCACAGGTACTGACTGACATCATCTGAGTAGCCAGAACCAGAATGAGGAAAGTATGGTGAGGGCTGTATTAAGCAATGTTAAAACTACTCCTTGTTGGGTGTAACATCACCTTGACCAAACTCTTTTTTTTGCTAGCATGCTCTTTAGATCAGGTTTTGATAATATTGGCAGGTTTGGTGTAGCACACTGCTTTTTCTTAATAAATGTAATAAATAATTGTAAGTATATCTATAAAAACTATTAATAGCAAGTTATTGTTAAAATATTTTTTCTCTTACTGTAATAGCAGTATGTGTTATGCAGTGCAGTGGGACATACACATTTTTTCCCCTTTTTTTTAAATAAATGTGGGGAAGAAAGAAATATCAACAGTAATGTGAAATATCATTTTTACTATGTTGTGATATGTATCACTTGTTAGGGTATGAAATACAGTGTTGAATGGACAGGGATTAACCTTCAGATAGCTTTCAGCCTGACATTCAGATGACTCCATTTGGAATTCTACAACTATATTCTTATTTTGGCTAGTTTAGGGCAATCAGTGCATCTCCGTGAACTGCTTGGCATTGCTGCAGAGTTCGGAAATGTCCGCAGTGCATCCATGTCATTTTCAGGTATGTTCATGCACTGTAGGACACATGTTTACAATCGACAATCTTGAAATATGCTGATGTAGTTTGAAACACGTTTGTGTAATACAATGATTTATGGACATGCATATAATTTAGCCTAATTTGCATAATAAACATATAAATCAGCCTGAATTTATACTAATATGTTGAGCTTTACCATAATGACGCACCAATACCCTAGACAGGTGACAAATATGCTAGGATAACGCAGACATCTAAAAGTAAAAAAAAATTATACATTAATTATTATTTAGTAAGAGACAATTTAACAGTTGCTGTCATATTGTTTTAAAGCTCACCTTCTGTAGATTTTGAATTGTAGTGTGCATTTAATAATACCATTGCATGACTGGCAATTTTTTGTTAGCTGGTTGCAGTTGTCTGACATCTACTGTTCTTTGAAATTTTAGTAAATGATCATTAGATCATCACAGAAGTTAGTATAGTGTAGTAATTCTGTATGCATGGGGAAACTGGTTATTGTACTTGAGAAATGTTCATGTGCAAAGGACACAAGTAGACATGCGTGATAAATGTGATGTTTTGCAAATGTCAGTGAGGGAAACATACATGACAATGGCAGACAGAAGTCCATTTTGTTTTTGATGTAACTACTGTCAGTATTGAATAAACTGTAGTTGTGTAGTTTACATATCATTGCTGTTTGCTTATTTATTTACATCTGTGGGTGTCAGGAATAGCAAGCCAAAGGTTTATACTTTAACAGCTGATGTCATCCAGACAGTACTATGACATGTGACTGACTGAAGTCCTTTTTTCCCCTTTTTTCCTGAATAGTACTGATGTAGCATAAGGGATCAAGGCATAGGCATGGTAACATTTGTCATGAGGAAAACTGTGTACTGATGGCAGCAGTTACGACATATGGGAAACTTTGTTTTGGTAAAGGAGTCCCGGATAAGCTGAGAGGAGCAAAGCATGCAGCCAAGCAGTTGTTGGAATCAAAGCAGTTGGAGGCAGAAAAAGAACACTGGTGCAGTGCAAAAAAGGGCAAATGATATGGTAGGATGTGCTAGAAGCGAGGCCAGGCAGAAAGCAATTTCCAGAACCACTATGGCAGGGGGCCTCTGAATCTTATTAAGTTAATACTAGATGATGAATTCCTTCTGTCCATCCATAGGGATGACTATGATACAGAAGATGGTGCAACTTGAATAATTAGAGGTGGCACAGGCACTGTTGCATCAGATCAAAGTCTGCAGCAGTGTTTACATTTATCAGCTCCTGAAGGGTAGTTTAAAATCTACATCTTGCAGTCTAAATTGAATGTTGATAAACACTACTGTATTTAAGTGCATCACAATTCAATATTATTAGGTGAGCCTTTTACATCATTAGCTAATGAAAACAAAGGTAGAGTGCATGGTAAGTTTCTTACTCACTCCCTTGTAAGCATGCTATACTGTATGCTGTTCCATTGCTATTAATGCTTTGTAATGATTTGCTTTACAGAGTCAGCATCAGAAACAAACGGTTCGACTGTACCAATAAATATGAATGAAGTCAGCAGTAGAATGGGTGTTGCTGCTGCTGCTGCTGATGTAGTTATATTTATGAGGCACCCAGAGGAAAGTGGCAGGCAGTCTCTGAGTGTAACATGTTAATAACTCTACAGAAAGTGACACTGCATCACAAAGTCAAATACAGGCTGACATTCCACTCATGCTTGTACAGTGCAAACAAACCTGCACATCTACACCAGTGTCTCCACAGGCAGAGGAACACTTTGAGGATGAAGACAGTCATTCTGAAGCCACATTGCCCACAGTAACAACATTTGAAAGAGGTACCAGTCACAGAAATTATTTACAACTACTTCAGGGACAGGTAAAGCATTGGCTCACACCACTGCAACCGAGAGTCAGCTAGACATGATATGCATGATCATTTCCAACACTACTTTGAATTGGCAGAGAGCAGGGATAAATCAATGATATCACTGATGCGTAGCATGGTGGCACATCAAGCGTCATTTGCAGCCTCCATTTGTACATTGGTTAGGACAAACTAGAGTCAAGCTGGACTCTGTCATACAAGGAGCAGGGGACAAAGTACGGTCCAGACACCTGGGGAGATAACATGATACTAACACTGGTTCACAGGACAGTAATGTCAGTACTCACAGAGAACAAACAAAACACATTTCTTACAGGCCATGTTAACGGTCTTCTACACCTTGGAGAACCTCATGTTCCAGTTCAAGATCACGGTCACACAGCAGTGTCAGGTCATGCACAGCAGGATCGCCTTCATCCTCTACATCACACCATCAGACACACACATATATATATATATATATATATATATATATATATATATATATATATATATATATATATATACACACACATATATACAGCCATTACTTTCACCATACTTTGAATTGCAATAATTTACAGAACTTTCTGTTTAATTGGAATTGGATTGTGAGGAGGAGGGAAGTCTATGTACATCCATTAAGTACATGAATGAACACAGGACAAAAACTAATGACAGATGGATTAACATTTCTTCTGGTTGTAGTCACATAAAAATTGCACTAGTTATGAGCAAACACTTTCAGGTCCAATACTTCATAAAGAAATGACACATTAAAATAAGCATCCTACCATATACATTTAACTGTTGCCAGTACAACCTCATAACTGCAAAAATTATGACAGTTTATGAAGCCATAATTTATTTTCAAAGACAGTGAAAAAAGCAATCTGATGTGCAGCACAACAGAATTAAGTATCCACCAACAGTGCAAGATTATAATGCCTTCCACACATTCAGACCAGTTACTACACAGACAGGGATTAAAGGTGGAGGTTTCTCAATTTACATCAAGAATAATTATACCTTGATACTGCTCAAACAGGACAATGGGACAATGCACTTGAGCTTCTCCACATTCAAATCCCCACAGGCAAAATTAATTGCAAGTTACAGGTCCCTCTCTATAAACCCATACCATGTATTTAAACGTATTGGAAACACTCACCATCCATCTCAATACCATATTCATGGGTGAATCTAATTACCCCACTATTAACTGGGAATCAAATATGACACCTAACATACAAGCACAAAGATTCCTAGAGTATGTAAATGCAAACTCCCTGAACCAGATTGTCACTACACCAGCAAGGGGTGCAACTATACCGGATCTGGTCCTCACTAATATGAGAGAGTGCTCACACCCTCTAGAGTAATGTCTTCTCTGGTAAGATAAGACCACAAAATGGTCTCCTTTGAAGTTAAAATATATTCAGGAACTCTAAAGATAATAGCCTACTATTAAGTGATAGCCTGGCAAAATTTCAAGCCCCCATAAACTCTGAGAACACTGCTGCCTACGCAAATCTGTTCACAGACATCCTTTACAAGCATGTTAATAGCTGCATAGTGGCAGCTGTACCTACCTGGAAAAAGTACAGAATTAACTCAAAGTACAATCCACCCTGGTGGAATCACAATAACAATAGGCTGTATAACAGAAGGAAGAAAATCATGGCAAAAATTAGTAGGTGTAGCACCCAGCAGGATAAAAACACTCTCATAAAATTAAACAAACAACTCAGAGGAAAAATAAAGTCTGCTAAAGCTAAATGTGGCCTCCCAAGCTAAGGACAACCTCAAGGCACTCTTTAGCTATGTCCGCAGCCTCAAAGGTAGTACACAATTGTGTGCAGAGCTCTTTGTAAATGAAGTCACCTATACTAAGCCAGAAGATATAGCAAACCTACTGACCGACAAACTCATCTCCAACTTTACCCCTCTCTCCCCATCAGCCTTCCCTCAGGAAATACCATCAAATATAACTCCCCCTACTATTACTAGAGAACAGGTACTTAATGCTCTTTCTAAGGCCAACAATACTGCATCAATGGGCCTCAACAATATCAGGATACTTTCTAAATAACATGAAACATGATCTATTAGACCCTCTGGAATTGTTGTTTTACTGTACCTCAAAATTGGCTTCATACCTCATGAATGGAGAAATGCAACAGTCATCCCTATGCACAAAGGTGGGCCATCTACAGACCCTGAAAACTACTGACCCATTTGTTTCACTAGTTTCATATGCAAAGCCATGGAAATAATTATCACGGAAATGATCAATAATGGCATAGGAAACTTTCAGACACTGGACCCAACTCAATTTGATTTCATGAAGGGCAGGTCATGCTTACGCAAACTAGTGGACTTCTTTAAGAAGGTCACCAAAGCAGTGGATGAGGCAAAATGGTTCACATTGTCTACATTGATCTGGCCAAGGCATTTGACACAATCCCCTCACTTAAGCATTGCTGACAAACCTAAGAGGTTAGGCACAAACCCTTATGTAACCCAGTGGATTACCACTAGGGTCACAGACAGGACCCAGAAAGGTAGAATTGGGGAGTGCACTTCTAGAAAGAGATCAGTCACAAGTAGAGTCCCTCAAGGTTTGGTCCTGGGGCTGCTCCTTTTTGACATTTACTTCTCTGAAGTCAAGACCAATGTCAATGGCCTCTAGCTGACTAACTTTGCAGATGATTGCAAATTAGAAACAGAAATTGAATCCCCCACCAACACAAATGTTCTCCAGGAAGGGCTGACACAGACAAATAACTTTTGACAGAGCCATGGACTAAAACTAAATGTCAAGAAATGTATAATAGTATCTTCAGGAAGTCATCCACCCCTGGTAACTATCATATTGACAGCACACACCTAAGAGTTGACCCAGTAGTCAGGGACTTGGGGACACACACAGACATTAATCTAGCGTTTGACCATCACGTTTCTGCAGTAGTGTTGTGCAACTTATAAACAAAGGTATAACATATAGGTCCAAGGAAGTCATTGATGTCCTTACATTCACTGCTGCAGTATTCATTGCAATATGGGATTCCCTGCTGCGGAAGCCCCAATGTCTGGCCAGTCTACCAAAGATTACTTGTTGCTTATTTAAAACGTATGCTGAACCTCACCCAAATGCACCTTGCATAGAATAGGGCATTTAGGTGACATTCAAGCCTACCATAAACAGAAATTCTTTGCCACCAGTTCCAAACATTTCTGTTTACCATCAGTCTGTTTTCCTGCATCCATTTCTGCCAGTTGAATGCATTTTTATTCTCCAGGGACTACCTGCACCTGTTTCCTGACTTCCTTGCAGTTACAGATAAGTGTCCTGCTGAGGTTTTTGTTTTTTCTTGTTTTTTTAATGCTCCTTGAGGTATTGTCATCCAGGAAGGGTAAATGCCAGTGTCGGAGACAGATTTCTCATAAAGACTGCAACTATGAGTGTCCTTTTTGCCTAAGAGCCTCTCATGACCATACTTCTTGTTCTATTTTTCAGGCATTTGTTCTGAAAACTCATCACATTAAACTTTCTTCCCTTTCCTTGTATCTTGAAAACCAGCGTCTTAAGCTTCTCGCTAAAGATACAATGGAAGGAATCTCCTGCCATGAGTGTCAGCCATTAGGGAAGAAGAAGGTGAAAAAGTTATGATCAGAATCTCTCACTGTCCAGCCTCTCCCAGGTGTTTCTTCTGAGGTTATTACAAACCCAGAGGCTCACCCCGGTATGTTGTTGGATTACTCTACTGTGGCCATGTCAAAGCCAGCGAGGGTCCAGCTGGCAGCATATCCAAAGAGGCTTTGCAGGTGTCCATCTCAGACATTCAGGGAGAACCATGACAGATTTTTTTCCAAGGGGCCTAGGGGGCTTCCTCAGTCTTTAGCTGGGAAGAAGTTCCTACTACGGATCTCAACTGCTGTCCCGGGTCTGAACCTTCTCAGTTTTTGGAGGGGAAGTTCCTTTAAAAAGAAAACGCACCAAACAAGCCTGTATATGAACTCTGTTTATTGCAGTAAAAACACACCAAGATTAAGCACTTTCTTCTTTCACATAGAAGGCTTCATCAGAATAAAGCACACTGATTCAAGAACAGTGCAGTGGGAGATAAACCATTTTTTTATCAGCAAGGTGGGCATGAATATTAAACATCTTATGGAAAACAAGTTGAATTTACTGATAAAAGGTGGTTGTGGTACAACACCTTGTGGGAGGTGCTCCCAATGTACTAATAATTTCAAAGCACCTCAAACCCACCTAGCTAATAAGATGGCATCTAAGATTATATTCAAGAAAGGAAATTGTTTTACCACCAGAATGGTATACGTTGCCCTATGTGATATGTGCAATGGATTCTATGTTGGGAAAATGGAGAAGGCATTGAAAAGCAGAATCTATGAGCATGTATATGATGTTAAAAACAAGAAGGATACAAGTGCATTATATAGGCATTCATAGGTTCATAGGTTCATAGGTTCATAGGTTCATACTAGGCTATCTGCCCGAGGGCATTTATAAGCTTTAGTATGGGGAACTATACCCATTATTTTGCTGTGCCTCTGTCGAGCAGTGACACTGAGGTAATTCCTGGGGTATATCTGCGATCTCCCATCCATTGGTCAAGATTTCTCTTGAACAAGGCCAGGGTGCTCTGCCTCACATGTACGGGATTTTGTTCCACAGCATAGGAGTCTTTGGGTGATGAATCTATCCTTGTGGCTCTGATGGATCTAGATTTTTGAGGTGAAACATATTCATCAAATCTGGGTTTGACATGGCCTTGTATGTTAGGCAAAGGTCACCTACTGAATAGAGCTGGAGTTCTTTCAGTCGGGCAGCATAGGACAGATTTTGAGACCCTTTATCCTTTTGGTGAGGAACTTTTGTGGCCTCTCCAGCTGCTGCAAGTGTCGGGTCAGATACATTCCGAATGGGGCATTGTACTCAATCATTGGTCTGATGAGTGATGAGTAAAGGGAGACTATGACCTCCCTTGATCTAGATGAGAATCCCTTCATGATAAGGTGGGCAATGTAGAAGGACTTCCTAACTACTTTAGCTACATGGGTGTCGAATGACAGACTACTATCAACCTGGGTCCCCAGGTCCCTGATAACTTCTTCTGTGCTCAGTGGATTGCCACCTATTTGGTAGCTAGGGGTAACCTTGTTTCTCTGGCACCAGTTATCCGCTTCTGTGAGACCCTTCTGAAGGATATCTGTGTCAGATGTGTTTTCTACTAGTAGCCCAGTTTGCAGTCATCTGCAAACTTTGTCAGCCATAACCCTCCTGTGTTTGCTTGTACTCGGAAAAGTAGATGCCAAACAAGAGTGGGCCCAGGACTGAGCCCTGTGGGACACCACTTGTGACAGGCTTTGAGTCTGACATGGCACCAGCAACTCTGACCCTGTGGGTTCTGTCACTCAGCCAGTTTGCAACCCATCTTGTGATGTGCTGATGAGTTTTTCAATGATACCCTTAGCCAGATTGAGCTAGGCTGTATGGACTGCCTTTCCTCATCAATGGCTTTGGTGACTGTTTCAAAAAGTCAAGCAAGTTTAAAAGGCATGATCTGCCTTTGACAAAGCCAAACTGGGTTGG
The DNA here is from genome assembly GCF_019279795.1 of Protopterus annectens. NCBI lineage: Eukaryota > Metazoa > Chordata > Ceratodontiformes > Protopteridae > Protopterus > Protopterus annectens. The sequence continues at coordinate 1,835,133,120 of NC_056735.1, forward strand.
ATCCAAAGTCTGCAAATTCCCTATGTCTTTATTTATGAGGTCCATTATGATCCTCTCCATGGCTTTGCAGATAAGGCTTGTCAAGCTAATGGGCGGTAATTTCCAGGGTCTGTGGAGGCACCGCCTTTGTGAAGTGGGACCACAGTTGCAGTAGAGGTAAGACTTTGATTAAACAGCTGTCCTAGCTGTGGGTTTAATTCCTCATTGAGTTCACACCATCGGGTCCCATGGATGCTGTGTTTTAGTTCTCACTTGGGCACTGGAGATGTTTGGGGGCTGCACTCATTTGGTATAGATATCTCGTTTGCACTGAACCTGTCAGCCAGTATGTTGGCAATGTCTGTAGGATCAGTAATCTTCACATCATTTTGAACTAGTTCTGAGCATATCTGGGAGTTTCCTCCTAGGTTTCTAACATAGCTAAAGAAGGCCTTATGATTGTCTTTATACTGAGAAGGGCGAAAAGTGCATTTTGAGATTTAGACTTCTGGCATTGAGCACACTATGGGGGGCAAGAGCCTTTGCCAATATCCGAATCCCCAGGGTGACAGGTGCAAGCCGCCCTCATTGTGTTTGGCTTAAGGGCTGTGACTGTTTGACACTCTGACTCTTTTAGTTATAGGATACGCTGATTTTGATCAGTAGTATAGTTCGAGGAAGGTAGTTTTAAGGGAAAATCCAGGGGAAAAAGCTAGAAACTAAAAAAACGACCAATAAACTACTAGTTACTGGCTGAACCTCAACAAAACTGGACAAAGGCAGCCAATGCTTCCCACTCCCACTGGCGGAATCAGCAAACTCTGAACTGGACAGATATTTTTTTTTTTTTTTTTTTTTTTTCACAAAACAGGCAGAAACAGGTACAGCAAACACTTATAAATGCTATGAATCAGCTACTACAGCTTACACAGAAGAATTTGCTACAAATACAGTCAAATAGTAACAAACAAGGATTCCAAGTGCAATATTAAGTTAAATGCAGTAAAACAGCTTCAATGTAACAAATACAGTTGCTAGGTATTCAGATGTGGAAAGCAACAAAAATATACTTAGTATCAAGAAACTGCAGCCTGGATTACTCTGCTGGCCCCACATGGAGTCTGTGCTGAGTAGATACAAGCTGAAAGTTTTATACCAGGGCTGGAAAAAGCTGGAAACTGGCCCAAAACACCCGATAACCTACAAGTCACTGGCTGAGACCTCACAAAACTGACAAAAAGGCAGCTCTCAATGCCCACCACACCACTGGTAAGGGCTTCCCCCTTCCCCAAATAAGGCAAGAAAACAGTACACAGGAACTACAACCAAAGCCCAGGAATCAGCTACTCTGAAACTGGACTAAACTAGTAAAGCAGGAAAACACAGAGATTTTTTTTTTTTTTTTTTTTTTTTTCTAAAACAGGCAGGAACAGGTACAGCAAACACTTATAAATGCTATGAATCAGCTACTACAGCTTACACAGAAGAATTTGCTACAAATACAGTCAAATAGTAACAAACAAGGATTCCAAGTGCAATATTAAGTTCCCTCACTTGTTCTAATTTTAAAGGTTTTAAATTTGGTATTTTGGATACTGTGGACATAGATTTGTGGGGGGGGGGGTGACTGGAAGTATTTATTAAGTAAAAAAGAGCTGGTTTGCAACTCAGACTAGCAGCTAATTTTCCACCAGGTATAAATGATTCCTTGACAATGCTTGCAGCCCTGAAAAAAAATCTATGAAACTTGGTAAGTATTTTAACATTTTTACATGCATTACTGTGCCTGCATTTTTAAACATATGCTGAAGGTATTTATTATATAACAGTTTTTTATTTGTAAAAATTTAAGTTGGCTTGAATATTAACATCCTGTGTATTTAATATTGCTCATGTGACCATCTTACATGCGACTTTTTTGACAATACCATTGGCTCAATTTTATCTATTATGTAACATGTACTGGTATAAAAATGGTTCTTGAATCAGTGTGCTTTATTCTGATGAAGGCTTCTATGTAAAAGACGAAATTGCTTAATCTTGGTGTGTTTTTACTGAAATAAACGGGCTTCATATATAGGCTTGTTTGGTGCATTTTCCATTTGGTTCCTGGTCTTCTGTTATTCATACTGCACCAGATATTTGGATTTTATCATCCTTTAAAAAGAAACAAAAAATTAAACATGATTCTTCTGCTTCTATGGATCCACAAAATGAGTGTCAGGCCTTCACTCAGGGGCTATTTACTGCTTTAATATCCTCAAAATTTCCTCAAGGGATTTCAGCTCCTGTTCCTCCTTGGTCCTCTACTCCCCTTAAAAGGCCTAGAGAACAGGATTTTTCTGAGGATGAGTCAGATTTTGATAATGAATCCTGACTTATTCTACTTAGATTCATTCTCCTTTGGACTTTGGATCAGAGGACGAGAAATCTATTAGCTCAGATGTTTCTTTTGAGGAAATGAACTTTGGGGACGCATTCTGCAAGATGATGGATTTTTTAAGTGGGACTGTGCTCAGGTATCAGATATTCATAAGAGGTACTATAAGTTGCTGCAGTTGGAATCTCCTACACCTGCGACTATTCCTCCTGTTTTGGCTGCTTTGCTGGATGCTTTTTCCAATGCCTCTCATGCTGCTGATTCCCTGCCCCCTGCTCTCAAGAAGCCTCACAGGGTTTATAGGGTGCCTGAGGATTGTTCTTTCCTATATAAATGTCCTGCCGACGACCCCTCTGTAGTGTCTGTGGCCTCTGATAAGCCATCTCAATTGCTTCCTTCTCCCAAGTTATTGCCTTCTGTCAAGGACAGAAGAACTATGGAAAGGTTGTGTAAGAAGGTTTACACTTCTGCTACCCCAACTTTTAGGGCTATTAATTATCAGACCAATATGTCTAGGTTTGTGTTGAATATTTTTTCTCAGGCTTGTCAATTTATTTCTGATTTGCCAGACCCTGAGGGTAAAACTTCTGTTCTTTCCTTGCTAGGGACTTCCAGGTGTTCATCATTCTATTAAATGTAGTTATGATGTAGCAGATGCCTCTTCTAGGGTTGCTGTTTTTGGTTCAGTAATGAGGATATATTCTTGGCTTAGTCTTCAACCTCTTCCTGATGATATTAAGGCTAAGTTGATAGATGCTCCTCTGGATTCTAAACTTTTGTTTGGAGAAACTGCTGCTGGTTTAAGTCCTTTCAGGATAAGGGTAAGGCTTTACAGGAGCTTAAACATGTATTTGTTTTTCCTGTTCCTAAATTTCAGAGAAATTACCCCACTAAGCCTGCCTTTATTCGTAGGCAATCCTATCCTTCTACTAAAGGTAGGAAGAGTGGCAAATGGCTTCTCCTGCTAAGGCTACTCAGTTTTCAGGGACTCCGAAGCCTTCCTTTCCAGACAAACCAGGTGCTGTGTGACTATCCATCTCTTCCTAGCTAGATTCCTCTTTCTCTTCACCTTTCTCTTTCTCTTCCCATTTGGCTTCAAATCACTTAGGATTCTTGGGTTCTGTCAATCATTCATGATGGGTACTTTATGGTGTGGATTTTCCATCCTCCTTTTATGGGCATTCCTTAGCTTCCTCGGGAACAACTTCCCTTTTTCCCAGAGGTTCTTCAAAATCTCTTAACTCGGAGTGTTATTCAAGAAGTGCCTGTGTCCCAAAGGGGGAAAGCTTTCTACTCCAGACTGTTTTTAGTGCCCAGAAAAGAGGGCACTTGAAGAACTATTCTAGACCTCTGTTATCTAAACACTTTTCTAAAAGTGCCTTCCTTTGGATGTTGTCCCTTCAGGTTCTGATTCCTCTATTGCTCTCTCAGGCCTATACGGTGTCTCTGGATCTCAAGGATGGGTCTCCATATTCCAATCTATCATCTTTTCAGGAAGGTTTTGCATTTCTCTGTTGCTTCCTGGCATTTTTAGTTCTCTGCTTTGCCCTTTGGCCTTTCTACTTCCCCACAGGTGTTCACCAAATGCTTTGCTCCTGTGATTGCTGTTTGGAGGCTTCAAGGGATCCAAATATTTCCTTACTTAGATGACCTGTTGATTCAGGTGTCCTCTCCAGAAACCCTTTTGCAAAATCTTCATTTTGCCATTTCCCTCCTTCAGATCCTGGGATTCACTATACATTTCAAAAAGTCTTCTCTAACTCCTTCTCAGGGTCATGTTTTCATGGGCTGCAGGATTCAGACAGTGCAAATGCTTGCATCCCTGCTACCTCCAAGGGCCTTATCTCTCATTTCTTTCTTTCACCCTCTTTCTCCACTGACTTCCATTGCCACCAGGGAGTTTCTGAGAGCTCTAAGTTTCATGACATCCACCATTCCAATGCTCCTTCTGGCCAAACTTCTCATGAGAAAGCTTCAGTGGTTTCTGAAGTCAGTGTGGCTCCAACATGCACATCCTCTAGACTTTGTGGTTCCAATTCTTCCTTGTCTCAGACAGGAACTTCACTGGCAGATTCAGCCATTCTCTCTGAATCAGGGGATTCCTTTACATCCCCCTCTACCCTCTCAGGAATTGTTCACAGATGCTTCAGACATGGGATGGGATGCAACATTTGGCTCCCTGAAGGTGCAGGGGGTGTGGTTGCCTCGTCAACAGAAGGAGCACATCAATGCCAAAGATATGAGAGCTCTTCTGCTGGCTCTTTAGGCCTTTCATCCTCTTTTCTCTCCAGAACTTCTCAAGGATTTCACAGACAATACCAGAGGGATGTGCTATATCAACAAACAGGGAGGAATAAGATCTTATCTTTTTTGCCAGTTGACAGTCCTGGTACGGGATCTTGCTGTCAAGTATCAAGTGACTCTTCCGGTAGTATATATTCCTTCTGGTCAAAACACTGTGGCAGACACTCTGAGCAGATCCTTAACTCAGTCCCATGAATAGATGCTTCACAAGGATGTATTTCTGGACATTATCCAACAGTGGGGTACTCCTCAAGTGGATATTTTTGTCTCCCTTCTGAACAGGCAATTTTCCCTATTTTCTGCCAGATTCCCAGGTCCTCTGGTATGGAAGGTGGACTCCCTCTCATTTTCTTGGAAGGGGATGCATTCCCTCCACTTCCTCTCATTCTGAAAGTCCTGTTCAAAATTCAACAGGATGCTCCAAAAATTTTGTTGGTACTCCATTTCGGCCATGACAGCACTGGTAACTTCAAGTTCTGCATCTAGCCAAGGGCAGTCATCACAAGTTACCTCACAGGGTGGATCTAATCACTCAAGACAAGGGATCTCTCATCCATTCCCACCTGTCCACACTTCAACTGACACTGCAAGTGGTAGGATTTTGATTCCTCATAAATACCTGTTTTCAGAGGATGTAATACAAGTCTCGCAGGAGGCCAGAAAACCTATGACAAGGAAATCCTACTTATCCAAATGGAAGAGGTTTTCTTGCAACCTGGACCCACTTACTGTGGATGTTCCTTTGGTTCTCTTTTATTTATGTGAGTTGCTCAATGCTAGTTTTGCCTATTCTATTAAAGCCCACTTATCAGATATTTTATTTATTTATTTCCAGTTTACTGACTGGGAAAGTCCACTGGGCCCAGTGTGCCCATTTTCAGTGGAGGCCCAGGGAGAAAAGCTCCAACAAGCAAAATGCAGTAAAGACATATGATACAAGTAAAAAGTAAAAAATAAAAAGCTGGATACAAGTTCACAACATATGCTTAATACAAATACTAGATTATTTACAATAAAGAAAGGTATATTTACAATCTTGACGTAGGAAGAATATTTCTGATTATAAGAAGCTGGCATTAGAGAACTAGAACCCAAGATGATAGACACTTGGGTGCATATATTCCATCGAGTTTAGGAATTAGTTTGAGTGCAGGACTGAAGCATTGGCAGCAAGTGGTTAGAAGTACAGCATGGAACAAGAAGGGAATAAAGGGAGGGGGAGAGCTTGCTAGGTTGGAAGAATGCAGGTGCATTTCTGAATAGAAAAGAGGTAGAAATTAAGCTGTGTTTTGAATCTTGTCATATTTTCTATTATTCTTAGGGAAAGAGGGAGAGAATTCCATTTTTTGGCTAAAGAAAAAGAGAGAAGTAGTTGTCCTGGAGGTTGGTTGGGTTTATGTACAGATATTAGGTTTGGCTGTGCATAGGGTTGCCATACGTCCGGGTTTCCCCAGACACGTCCTCTTTTTGGACTCCTGTCCAGGCATCCGGGCAGTTTTTGAAAATTCTGCGATTTGTCAATCACAGAATTTTCAAAAAACAGTCGTCCCTATTTCAACGGGATTGTCCCGGGATCAGCAGTCCGATCCCGAGTCCTTCACTGCTGGTTACAGTCCCGGGAAAACAGCCTCGGCTTTGTTTTTTTTTATTTTTTTGATTGGCCCGTATACCGGTATACCGGCCAATCAAATAATTGCAAAACAGAGCTCTGTTCAATTCAGAACTGCTTGATGTGCCATGTTGAACAGAAGAGGGCCCACTGTACAAGTTTTTGATTGGCTTGTATACTGGCATATGGGCCAATCAAAAATCACGCAGTTCCGCATTAAAGACTAACGCCCTTTTTTTTTGGTCTTCACCTAGTGTGAAAGACCTTTTGTCCCACCCGGCTAGTCAAGAATCTGGCAACGCTGAGGATGAAAAAATATGTGCTGGTATAATACCAGCACATATTTTTTCATCCTCTTTTTCATACAACCAAATATGGTAAATCTAGCTGTGCAGATCTTAAGTGTTCTGTTTGGTACATAGGGGACTAGGATGTTTTTTAGAGCAGGGCATTTGGTGGGGTTGAAGAATAATTTGTGAGTAGTGGTGAGTTGGAGGAAGTCCAGATAGTTTGGAAGTTCTAGCCAGTCTAGAGAGTTAAGGGCAAGGCAATGATGGGAGGAGGTTTTGGAGTTAGTGGCGAATTTGGAGATTTTGTTATAACAGTTTTCTAATTTGGATGTAATAGATGCAGATAAGTTATGCAGTATTTCTGCTTGTTTGCCTTTTTCTCCTCCTCTAGCTTCTAGATTTGAGCTGAAACAATTTCTTAAAGGCGTCCTTAATATTAGACCTCCCAGGAAGCCTACTCCTCCTCCTCCCTGGGATCTTAACTTTGTTTTGGAGAAGTTGACTCAGGCTCATTTTGAGCCTGCTCCTTCAGCCTCCTTGCATCATTGTTCCTGGAAGACTGTTCTTTTGTTAGATTTTTCTTCTGCCAGATGGGTGTCTAAGTTGTAGGCCTTTATGGCTTGTCCTTCTTTTTTGATCTTTCATGAGAACAGAATGTCCTTGCACACTAACCCTTCTTTTATGCCTAAGGTGGTTAATGAGCTTTCACTTAATCAGTCTATTAATCTGCCTACTTTTTTCCCTTCTCCGCAAGATGACAACGAGAGGGTGATTTATACTTTGGATGTGCATAGCAACTCAGGGTTTATTTGGATAGGACTAAGGCTATTCAGTTATTTGTTTCTTTTCATCCTAGATCTTTGGGACTTGCTGTATCCAAACTATTTCTTCTTGGATTTCTAAGTCTGTTTCCTTTTGTTACACTTTTCATGGCAAGAGACTTCCTTCTTCAGTTACAGCTCATTCTACTAGAGCTGTGTCTTCTTCTGTTGCTTTTAGGACTTAGATACTAACTCTATTCTTTAAGCAGCTACCTGGACTTCTGTGCATACCTTTACCAAACACTACAAGTTAGATGGTATCTCTAGAGCTAAGGCTGGTTTTGTTAGTGCCATTCTTCATAGCTTTTTAGGGGAATCTTCTGCTCCTTTCTCCTCCCCAGTTTTCTCCTGAGGTTTTGCACTCTCCCATATGATAATGAATACTGCAGCAGTGAATGTAAGGACATAGTCCAGTTGTTTAACATCTTACCACAATTGTAGGTGCCCTTGTCTTCACTGCTGCAGTATTCACTCCCTCTCTCCATCCCCCTAATATCTTGCCTTACTGGATGTACAGATTACCTCTTGGGTTTCTTGGACTGGTGTTCCTACTGGGCAATCAGTTCTGATTATGGTGGGCCTGAACGTCACCTTTATTAACTATGATATGCAAGGAGCATTTGGGTGATGTTCAGCATACTTTTTAAATAAGCAACAAGTAGTCTTTGGTAGTCTGGCCAGACATTCGAGCTTCTGTGGCAAGGAATCCTGCATGGTAACGCATACTGCAGCAGTGATGGCAAGGACATCTACTGTTGTGGTAAGATTTTAAACAACTATACTTTCCACTGTATTCAGCATTCATCAGACCTATCACTGAGCACAATGCACCCTTTGGTATGTACCTAACCAGGCATATCCAACAACTGGAATGTTCACAGACATTCCTCACTTAAAGAATACAGGGCATAAGTAACATGCCCTATGCAGACTGACTCAAGATTCTATCCCTGTATTCTGTCTCCTACAGGCTGTTGAGGGGAGATCTATGCCTGACATACAAAGCAGTGTCAGACCCCACTCTGATGGACCTCCTGCATATCTACAAAACAAGCAGTACCAGAATTACCTGTTCTAAAGACTTAAACCTTGCCTGTGATAAGTATGGCCTGCTAGAGCACCAGGTATGTGTCCCAGAGACTACCCCTTCTATGGAACAAGCTGCCCATCCATGTAAAGCAGTGTTTGTCCCTAACCCAATTCAAGTGCAACTTGGACAATTGGATGGAGAAGAGGAAATTCATCCCTGGTTTGACACCTATGTCTCTAATGGACACAGGCAGCCTGTAAATGGTTCATTTCCCAAGCCTCTGCATATAAATGGTTCACCGCCCAAGCCCCTGCTTACATTTATCAAGGGTACCATAACTTGTAAAAGATTTGGGATGCATGGCCAAGTTTAAAAAGGCCCTTGTGGTCGTTAGCCTGTTAAACACCTGTTAAACTATGAGAAATGGCATAAATAACTGAATTGTTCATTGCTGTCAGTACCACTTTCTATTGCATAGTCAATAAATAATTAAAGCAAAAGTTATTATGTACAGGAGGTGCAACTGTTGATTTATTTATTTATTTATTTTGATACCTTTCGGCATCACTGAACAGGAATCAGTGAGCACTCAGGCAAACAGCTAGTAATACAAAACTATTTTAAGATGAGAGAGAATATCAGATGAACAGTGACAGTAGACAATGCACCACACAGCATAGCCCACAACAATCACTGCATGCATCGGTTATACTCTGTTTTTTACCAAAAAAGGAAACACTAACTTGAATGTCCAGGTCCATAGTTCTGGATGAGACAATGCCTCTTAACCTGCACAGCCACATGCTTTGCATGAGCCTGCCGCATGGGGTGCCTTACTACTTACTGTCTGGTCATCATTAGTCAAAGTGGGAATAGAACCAGGAACTGCAGTCTGTATGGGTGACTCCACCATCTGACTGATGCATGATCATATTATGCAGAATGCAACAGGCAGTGAACATCCTACACACAGTAGCCGGTTCATACTGAAGGGCACATCTGGCCTCATCCAGGCTCCTGAAATGGCTCTTCAGAACACGGAAGTCTGTCTTAGTGACAACATGGGTCTGGGACAGGGATGTGTTATATGTCTCCTCTGCAGCTCCAGAAAGATTTCTCACTGGAATCATGAACTATAGCTCCAGCAGATATTAAAGCATCCCCTTTAAAAAAAAGGGGGGGGGCAAGATAGAAAAATAAACATTAATGTACAGCATTACATTTAATATGAATAATACTTAGTAAAAAAAAATCAGCTTAACAAGATGACAGGTGTTTGCCTTAAAAATACAAATTACAAGGACTGATTCTCATCTTTGATGGGAAATTGTCTAGGCTTAAATTGGCCTTCAACAGCAAATAGCTTAGTATTTACCTATGAACCTGTGAAACTATGAACTTATAACTTCTAGGCATCCTACTATGCAAGGAGAGGTGGTAAATTGAGCTAGTGTGCCAGATACAGGAATCGTGTGCACTCTCAGAATGCTGGGCAGAGACATTGGTGATGTACACCCATGCATCACACACTACCTGGCAATTAATGGAATGGTAGCCCTTCTGTTGCAATATCACTCAACTTGTGGACCAGGAAGAGCCCTAATTGCAAAATGGGTGCAATGTATTGCACCAAGTACCTCAGATAAATATGGCAGCTCATAAAAGGCACTCATAGTTCTGGCTTGGTCATCAGATGAGTCAAGGACATAGATATACTGATCGACTTGTACCAAGAGTTCATACAGGAACTGTTTCAGCATCCTAGAGGTAGAAGCCTGTGAGATCCCCAACATGTTCCCAATCTGTCTGTGGAAGGTCTGGGTCTATATTATATTGTTGAAACAGCATTACAGCGAATGATGTTTAGATGACACATAAAGAGCGAAATTCAAAAATGACGAAACCCCCCCCCCCCCCGGTCACCAAATTTTTAAACAATACACAACACACCAGTTAAAACATTTCAAAGTGGGGGGAAAACCCCCCACACCCACCAATGTAGGGGGCCCGTGCCCCCCACCCCCCCTAACTAAATATACCAACTCTGAGATCACACTACAGTGGGGTAAAGGGCAATGTCATGGCTCAGGCCAAGCAATTTTTTTCCCTAGGAAAAAAATCGCTGACCTGAGCTTTCACTGTTTTTGAATTTTGCTCTTTGCCATTTTGACAATATAATATAGACCCGAAGTTCCCCACAGCAAGTATAGTGAGGGCTATACATACTTGATTATCCACAAGAATAGGAAGTCCACACATTCCTAAACAGCTGCTACAGAGGTCTAACATGCCCACTAACACTCTTACAATGTCCCTGTCCACTCCAAACCTAGCAAGGATTTCTTGATTATCACAGTTATAAGAAGCAATCCGTGGCTTATATTTTTGTCTTCTTGGCGTGAGTGCTGCTGGGTGCAAGCAGTTTTGGCCTGGCCAAGACAAGCAGCTCTAACCTAGCTCACTGCAAAAGATAGCATTTTGCCAATTGCAAGTCTGATAGATTTGGTGAAGCTTCTCTTTTTATAGCACATCTGCAACCAGCATGAGAAAACAGGAAAAACTGACTATGAATTGCAAAATATGTAAAATAGATTTAATTAGCATTCTAACATTTTATGTCACTCCTCATTTCCATCTCATTATCTGCTCATTTATTTGTTTATTTATTGGCATTTGCTTACTGGGAAAGTCCTCTGGGCCAGGAAAAGCCCAGGGAGAAAAGCTCCAAGATTGTACATAACACATAAAATTCTTTAAGGACACTTTACAAGACTAACATAAGATAATTTCCTTGAAAGAAATGTTATACAAAAAAATCATTCAATTAGATGCATAAGGAATGTGATACAATTATATAGGTTAAGATATTTACAGTAATGGTTTGAGTGACATCAATAGGTTTTAGACAACACTAGAAATAAATTAATTATAAGGCATGGATTGGCTGAAAGACAGCACTGAATTCAAGTATCAAAGTACTAGACAAAATTACAGAAGTTACTATGGAAGTCAAGGGAGCACATTTGAGGGCACTGCATATTGGCTCTAATGGTCTCTATGAATTGCATCTCAGCTGTTCCTGTTTGCACATGGCACTGAAATTCTTAATGGATTTTTGTAACTGACTATGAATACCGCCCTCACTTGCTATTCCTCCTTCGAACATGATCTTCAATAAACAATGAGAAAAGTAGAGGGCCTTTGACTGAGCCCTGAGGGCTGCCAATGTTGAATGGTAATAAGGTGAGGTCGTCATATTTAAGGTGTATAGTGAAGGTTCTTTTACTAAGGTAGTCAGCCAACCAGGAGCAAACCTCTTCAGAAAATCTGCACTTCTTCAGCTTTTATAGTAGCATGTTATGGTTTACACATTCGAATACCTCTATACTACTAATATAAATCTCATGATAACCATATATAATTCTCTCTGAACTTGCTTAATACACCATCTCTTAACTACCATATCAGCATGTTTTTCCTACTAAATTTCTTCCCTCACTTACATTTCTTTGAATTTCTAATCACTAATCACAAGAGCTATTATCTAGTTGACAAACCTATTAATACATCTTTTCAAATGTTTAATGTTCAACAGGCCTACTGAATCTAGCTTTGTTTGTATAACTTGAGCACTTTTGCTTTTGCGTCATCTTAAAAGTACTCAATTGTATTTATTACTGCTTGGTGTAACTCATTCTAAACCTTTTAGTTTAAGTACTTGGGCTTCAGACCAGTTGTTTTACATTAAGAAGGTTTGTGGTCTGCACTGTGGTGGCAGAACAGGTAGCTTACATACTTCTAAGTTGGGAACTGCTGATTGAGGGCTCAGTGTCTGTTATTCTAAAAGTGTATTAATTCTGGTTTAAGCACTTGGGCTTCAGGCCAGTTATTTTACATTAAGAGGGTCCGTGGTCTGCACTCTTGTGGGAGGAGAGGCTGGACTCTGCCCTTCTGAGCTGGGGATATCTGGTTAAAGGCTTATAGTGCCTGCATATTTGAACTGCTTCTTACTGAAATTGGTACACTTTGTTTGCTGTAGCATAGACTAGATCCAGGCCTGCTGAATCTAGCTTTGTTTGTATAACTTGAGCACTAATACAGGCATTCTTTAAAGTATTCAATTGTATTTATTACTGCTTGGTAGTAACTTGATTAAAGTGTAGCTATCATTCTAAGTCTTTTGGATTAAGCACTTGGGCTTCAGACCAGTTGTTTTACATTAGGAAGGTTTGTGGCCTGCACTGTGGTGGCAGTACAGGTAGCTTACATCCTTCTAAGTTGGGAACTGCTGATTGAGGGCTCAGTGTCTGTTATTCTAAAAGTGTATTAGTTCTGGTTTAAGCACTTGGGCTTCAGGCCAGTTATTTTACATTAAGAAGGTTCATGGTCTGCACTCTTGTGGGAGGAGAGGCTGGACTCTGCCCTTCTGAGCTGGGAATTTCTGGTTAAAGGCTTATAGTGCCTGCATATTTGAACTGTTTCTTACTGAAATTGGTACACCTTATTTGCTGTAGCATAGACTAGAAACAGGCCTGCTGAATCTAGCTTTGTTGGTATGCTTGTTGTTGTTTGCTTGTTATTTCCCTGAAACGCTAATTCCACCTAAAACGCGGCTTTTCAGCACTTCTGTGGATCCCTAGCGATATCTGCATTGCTTACTGTACTTATTTCCTTGTTTCACTTGAAAGAAAGTTACTGTTTGTCATTTTTGCATTTAAGTTACCTGTAACACACTGCATTTAAGTTACCTGGCACTTGCTCACTAAAGCAATTATATGTCAGCACTAAAAAATTAAAAGCACTACACCCTCACAAACTCCCCTTGAGTACCTTGTTCCCCACTGTCCCTTTTTTCAATTATAAAGGAATTCCCAATACTATTCTAGCATGTCCAAAGGTCAGTTGTCAATCTCCTCTCTGGTCCAGCTGGTGAATCTGGGAATCTTGAGGCAATGTTACAACTGCCTCATGTACACAGACAACCCTCTCCTCCTCCCAACAAATTCCAACACATGTGAGAGATGCAACCATATAGCCAAACTGGAGGCTAAGCTCTCTCAACTCAGTACTGGCATAACCAGTCAGGAGGAGAAGGAAACCACACTCACTACAATTCCAGTCTGACATAGACCTACCACACCAGCAAACCAAACACATAAACACACAAAAACATACTCAGAGGCTCTAAATAAAAATCTGCCTAAGCAGCAGAGACCTCCAAAGCTGACACCCAAGCAACTGCTACCCCAAAACAAAACACGTGCAACACATAGCTCACAAAGCCAGTGTGCCAAACAGTCACAGCCCTTAAGGCTAAACAACACACCAGATACACCTGTAATAGGTGACTTTATCGTCAGGCACACTGACGTCCCGCTCACCAGGCTAAACAAGGAGGAGATCACGGTAAGCTGCCTGTCAGGCGCTAGGATCCGCCACATAACACAAGCACTCAGGTCACTCCAAGGCAAGTACAAATATGACTCAGTCAATGTCCATTCTGGTGTGAATGACCTGAGACGTACCTCCCTGGACTACATGAAAAGAGACATAGAGGAGCTCTCTGAGCATGTAGCCCAGGCCGGTATGACCCTGACCTTGAGTAGCATCTTACCCTCACCAAGAATGATGCCACAATATGAAGACAAGATGATCAATTTCAACAACTGGCTTAAGTATTGGTGTAATTCAAAGGGGATCCAATGCCTGTCAGCCTGGGATGACATGCTCGGCAAGCCATGATGCTTCGCTAGGGACAGCTTGCACCTGTCACCCCTGGGCTTTTGGATATTGGCAAAGGCTCTTGCTACCCCCATAGTGCCTTTTTTTGGCAAGGCTCAAAAGATAAACCCACCTCCATAGGTATCACAAGGGATAATAAACTAAGAGTAATGCTACTCAATGCCAGAAGTCTAAACCTCAAGATGCATACACTCAAAACTCTCCTTAGCATGGAGAACATAGATATCTGTGCAGTAACAGAAACCTGGTTCAAGGCTCCCGAGAACACCCCAGCACTACCAGGTTATACCTCATACCATGCTTTTCAGCCCCCAAACTTGGACCGAACCACAAAAGGAGGGGGAGTATCAATATTCGTCAAAGATACCCACACCTCCAGGTTGGTGGCACAGCACAAAGCATCAGAGACTATCCATGTGCAACTAACAGTGGGTAAAACTGCCTCCCAGTTTATAGCCTGCTACAGACCACCCTCCCAAACCCAGGAACCCTACTCAGCCTTCCTGAAAACACTGGAAAATATGAAGGTCTCTCCAAACACCATTATATTGGGCGACTTCAACTACCCAAACATAGACTGGGAGCATTACTCTAGCTCCAACACCCTAGCCCAAAGGTTCCTAGAATTTATAAACTCAAATGTTATGGAACAACTTGTTACCACTCCCACAAGAGGGGAAAACATACTGGACCTGATCATCACCAACATGGGGACTCTATGCTCCAGACCAGAAGTGTATCCCTCACTGGTAAGATTAGACCATAAATTAATCTCACTGGATATTCACATCCCGACCCCACCCCCTGCCCAGAAAACCACAGTGAAAAACTTCTCTAAAGCAAATTTCACACTCCTCAAAACCAAGGTGGAATCCTTCAAAGCCCCGGGGCCTGTGGAAAATACTGCCCAGACCACAGAATCCTTTATAAACGCATTCTATGAACACCTTCAGGAATGCATGGATCATGCAAACCCAAATAAAACCAAGACCCAATCCTCCAAAGGCAGATGTCCTGTCTGGTGGACCCCAGCCATAAACAAACTATACAATAGAAGGAGGAAGCTACTACATGATAGAGCAAAATCCCAAAAAGGGAAGGCATCTCTGATCAGTATTAGCAAAAAACTACGGGCACTCATAAAATCGTCTAAGGCCAGCTTAGAGAGAAAAATTGCACAGGACACTAAAGATAATCACAAGGCTTTCTTTAGTTATGTTAGGAACCTGGGTGGGAATTCCCAGATATGCTCAGAATTAGTCCAAAATGACAAAAAATACACCGAACCCACAGACATTGCCAACATCCTAGCTGACAGGTTCAGCACAAACTCCCCCCCCTCCCCACCAAAAGGGCAAATATCTATCCCAGCAGAGTGCTGCCCCCCCCTGACATCTCAGATGCTCAGGTAAGAGCCGCCTTCTCCAAAGCAAAAAACACAGCATCAGTGGGACCAGACGGTGTCCTGGGCTGCATCCTACATGAACTCCAAGAAGAGCTAAACCCAAACATAAAACTACTGTTCAATCTCAGCCTTACTACAGGATATGTACCCAAAGAGTGGCGTACAGCAACAGTGGTCCTTCTCCACAAAGGTGGTGCCGCAACAGATCCTGGAAACTATCGCCCCATAAGCCTGACTAACTTGGTCTGCAAAGTTATGGAAAGGATCATCATGGACCTCATAAATAAAGATATTGGGGACCTACAGACACTGGATCCTACCCAGTTTGGCTTTGTTAAGGGCAGATCCTGCCTCTTAAACCTGGTCGATTTCTTTGAAACAGTTACCAAGGCCATTGACGAGGGGAAGGTGGTCCACACAGCCTACCTGGACCTCGCAAAAGCCTTCGATACAATACCCAACTTGGGCATTATAGATAAGCTCACCAGCTTAAATATAAACCCCTATGTCACTAGATGGGTTGCAAACTGGCTCAAGGACAGAACCCACATGGTTAGAATTGCTGGAGCCATGTCAGACTCCAAACCAGTTACAAGTGGCATCCCACAAGGCTCAGTCCTGGGACCTCTCTTGTTCGGTATATATTTCTCGGAGGTACAGGCCAACACGGAAGGACTGTGGCTGACCAAGTTCGCTGATGACTGCAAACTGGGTGCCATAATCGACTGGCCAGCCAACACAAGCATCCTCCAAAAGGGCCTCATGGAAACAGACAACTGGTGCCAGAGCCATGGCCTCAAGCTAAACGGCAAAAAGTGTATAGTCATCCCCTTTGGCAAAAACAAAGTGCCCACAAATTACCACATAGGTGGTAATCCATTAAGTATGGAAGAAGTAATTAGGGACCTGGGGACCCAAGGTGATAGCAATCTCTCATATGACAACCACGTGGCCAAAGTGGTTAGAAAAACATTTTATATAGCCCACCTAATCATGAAGGGATTCACATCTAGATCAGGGGAGGTCATCGTGCCTCTTTACTCATCCCTCATCAAGCCCATAATTGAGTACAATGCCCCTTTTGGGATGTACCTTACCAGACACCTGCAGCAACTGGAAAGACCCCAAAAGTACCTCACCAAGAGGATCAAAGGGCTCAAACAGATGCCATATGCTGGTTAAAGAAACTCCAGCTCTATTCAGTGGCATACCGCCTGCTCAGAGGCGATCTGTGCCTGACGTATAAAGCCATGTCCAACCCGGAATTAATGGACATGCTGCACCTCAGAAAATCCAAATCCCATCGAGCTACGTGCTCGAGAGACTTGAACCTCAGCACTGAAATAAATAGGACATGCTGGAGGGACAGATTCATAACCCAGAGGCTCCCTTCACTCTGGAATAAAATCCCAGTCCAGGTTAGGTAGAGTCCCTCATTGACTCTCTTCAAGCGGAATCTTGATGAGTGGATGGGAGATCGTAGGTTTACCCCGGGTATCACTTCTGTGTCACTGTTAGACAGAGGCACAGTATACTAACATCGAAAAAGGGCATAGCAAAATTAATTTAAAATGGGTGGCGAAAGCCAAACACACTCTGGCTAGGCTTATAAATGCCCTAGGGTAGATAGCCTAGTATGAACCTATGAACCTATGAACCTATGAACATCTACTAAATGCATAAGTATCTTTTATACTGTAATAGATGCCTTTTATTTCATATGAATGCAATCTAATTAACACATGTATGTATAATTGTTAATGTATAGTACTGAATGTCCATTTAAAATGTTTGTAATATGCTAGAATTTTTCTCCCAGGCCTCTGCTAAAAAGGGTTTTTTGAATAGGCCCATACAGACAAGCCCAGTTAACAAAAGCAAAATAAAAAATAAATAAATAATTAAAATTAAATCTATAAAGAAGTGCCAGTAAGTTCACCTTGGTCAATACTGTTGTAGATGGTACTAGTGAGCATTAATATGGTAGTGCTAGTACTGTAAGAAAGCTCAGTTAAAAAAGTGCCATCAATCAAGATGAAATAATTAATTGTAAAGCAAATTAGCATGATTTTTTTTGCTTTTTTGGTTTTTGGTTCCCAGTGCTAGCACTGTATTTATGGTGAAAACCATGGCGTTTGTACAAATATATTGTATAAGATAATTCAATACTGGTAGAGATTTGTTAGATAATTCTCAGCAATAAGGTTAAGATCAGCTACTGGCCCATAGTCCTCAGCAAATTTTGGGGGTGAGGTCTTGGTTAGTGGGATAATGTTGGCCACTTTTAAATGGTCATGAACTGGTTTAGTACATCCAACAATTTTAATGTCCACAGTGGTTCCTCGCTAAAAGAATATAAGGCATAAGTAACATGTCCTATCCAGACTGCCTCAAGGATTTTTCCCTGTATTCTGTCTCCTACAGGTTATTGAGGTGAGATCTATGCCTGGCATACAAGCCATTGTTGGATCCCCCCAAGTGGACTTCTTACAGCTCCACAACACAAACAGAACCAGAGTTATCCATTCTAAATACTGAAACCCCCCGTGATATAAATATGACCTGCTGGAAAGACTGGTTTGTATCCCATAAACTATCCCTTCTCTGAAGTAGGGTCCCCATCCATGTGAAGCAGAGTCCCTCCCTTACTCAATTCAAAAGTAACTTGGACAGTTGGATGGGGAACAGCAAATGCATCCATGGTTTGGTGCCTTTGAGTCTAATAGACACAGATAGTGTGTAAATAGTTCATCTCCCAGACACCTATTTGTAAATGTTTCATCTCCCAAGCACCTGCTTACACTTATCAAGCATACCATAACGTGTCAGGAATTTGGGATGCATAGCTAAGCTTAAAAAGGTCCCAGTGGTTGTTAGCCTAGTACACATCTATGTGAAACAGTGTTTAGCAGTGTTACATGAGGGCAGAGCTTGGGATTGGTAGAAGGTGTGTAAAGTAAGCAGGTAAAGAAAGGAATTAAAGAAAGAGAAAAGGCAGGAACTAGTAAATAAGTAGAAAAGAATAAAGGAGATGAAGCGAAAAAGAAAATATATCACCTGTCATCACTCTCAGCTATCTCTAATATTTAGAGGGTGCTTTAATTTTGAATCAAAGTTTTGCTCTCTGTCAATTTTTTTTTTGAGAAAAGGTGCTGGAATAAATTCAGAAAATACTGATAATAATCAGCAAATACTGATAATCATTACAGTTACACAGTTATTTTACTTCATAAAGCACATGTTAATGCACATTGTAATCTGGAGCCTTTCTCCCTTAATTATTGTTTTTATTATTATCATCATCATCACCGTCATCATGCTTTGTCCCAAACTTTGGTCTGGGGTTAAAGGCTGAGAGCTATGCCACCTGTCTATAAATCTAGATTATTGTCTATATTTCCTGAAAGTACAGCTCTGATGAAGAAAGACAAACTAATGATTCTGAACTTTACATCTGAGTTCAAGTAAATCCAACTAGAGGATGGGTGACTACTTGTTATAATGAATGAAGTCATCAAGGACCTGTCAGAAAAAAACAGGTGAGGTGTCAGGCTACAGAGCCGTAAATGTAGCCAGTTCGTGCCAGGAGAGAGGGGGCTAAAGATAACCACAGTGGTGCAGCAGTAGCATTGTCGCCTCACAACAAGAGGTTCTCTGGTTTGATTCTCAGCTGGGGTGCCTTCTGTGTGGAGTCTGCATGTCCTCCCTGCATTCGTGTGGCTTTCCTCCAGCTGCTCCGATTTCCTCCCACTTTACAAAGACATGCATCTGGAGCGTTTCTCCCTGGGCCTCTGCTGAAAATTGGCTTAGTTCCAAATTGGACTTTCCCAGTTAATAAATGTTAAAAAAAATAAATAACATCTTTAGATGCATTTTCTGTATCAGTAGCCAGCATGTAAAGGAAAGAGAAATTAGAAACTATAATGACTGAATGTGGCAGTGGACATGAGAGAAAGGCTTAGGAGTGGTAGAGGAGACATGGTAGGTAGGTCAGATCTATGTACAGAAAAGGCTCTGTCTTAGCTCAAAAGGGATATCAATGCTTAATGCTGAGTCAGAAAGGTACATCTGAACAGTTATTCCTTTAAACTAAAATGGAATGTGGAAAGAATGAGAAGCTGGGGGGTAGCTTTTTAGTCAGTAGATAGAAGGCAAAAAGAGATGTAGAACATAGCAGAAGTGCAATTCCTCAAACAATGATTTACCCTGTGATACAAGGAGTCTGTGTAGGAAGGCAAAGGATGCAGGAGAGGAGTGCAAACATTACTGCTATCAAATAAACATGGGCTAATGACAAGAAGGATTGGTAGATGGAGGTGCCTAGGTATAGATTGCTCAGCAATTATACATAAGAAAAGATGAAAGTGAACTAGCAATCTGTATAAAAAAGAGTATCAGGTGTGAGGTCAGTGTGAAGGAGGAACAGCAGTCAAGGAATTCAAGGATGCAGCAAGGGACAGAAGTGTTAAGTGCTCTGGCTGTTAAAATAGTGGCCATGGGGTAGAGCTAATGGGCTGGTACAGTGCATCATCACTCTAGTTCCAACAAGAAAGAAGGATGACATTCTGGGAGGGAATAAAGGAGAGCCTGGGAGAAAAAGGAAAATGATCATGAGAGCTTGGAAACCATCAGGATGAGATGGAGAGATTCCAAGATCTGGAGCCATTAGAGAGACAGAGAGAGAGAGAGAGAGAGAAAGTGAGAGAGCAGGAGAAGTCTGAGATTTTGGACCATGAGGGCTTCAGCCAACTGGACTGTACCAAAAGGATAGAATTCTAGATGAGGTCCTAACTAATGTAGTGCACGTCTGTGGTGTCCAGGTTATGATGCCTACCATGATCAGCAATCAACATGGGTTCGTGGTCATAAAGAGCTGTCAGTCAAACCTGATCCAGTTTTATGAATAGCAGAAAAGTATTAATCTATGCAATCTTCATGGATTCAGCAAGGTCTTTGACTCAATCCAATATAGGAGCCAGATAGGAAAACTGAAAGGTTTGAGGGAAGTAGGACCAAGACTGGATAGCCACATCACTGAATGATGACCACAGAGAGCTGTGGTGAGAGGAGCCATGTCTGGAATTAGCAAAGTGACTAGTGGAGCACTGCAGGGGATCAGGCTTGGGTCCAGTGCACTTCATGCTTTTGTCAGACATGTATAAAGGAAGAGAGAAAAGGTTAACCTTTTTGCTGAAGACACAAAGAAAGATGCAGCAGTGGAGGAGAGAAGGAAGAAACTAGTGAAGGACTTGGAAATGCTGAACAAGTAAGTAGACAAATAAAAGCTGAGGATCACTGCAAGTAAATCATTTTAACTAGTGATCATAGGCCACAAAAGCTTGATGTGAATTATCAGCTGGAAGGCATGACATGCACCAAATCAGGGAAGAGAAAGGAGCGGGGATTCTTAATCACATCTCTCTTCCACCAAAGCAAACAGAATTCTGTGGCCTTGGACCATGACTGCTTTAGCCAACTGGACTGTACCAAAAAGGATAGAATTCTGGATGAGTACCTAATCTAAGTGGTGTGGGTGTCAATGGTGCCCAGGTAATACTTCCATTCTACAGGGCCTTGATCAGACTACAATTTGAGTATTGTGAGTAGTTCTTCAAAGAGGATTGTAGGCTCATGGAGTGGTTTACCAGAATAGGTGATGGAGAATGAATATAGAAAGGTATTCAACAGAGAATGGAACAGGAGAAAAATGTGTCATCATCATTCATCACCAGCCCCCCTTTTCCCATGTACTACATGGAGTCAGGGTGTCATGTTAACTGTTGCCATCTCTCTCGATTAAATGTTATTCTTCTGCTTTCTTTGACACTCATGCCTGATTGTTGCAGATGTTCTCTCACATAATCCATCCACCTCTTTGCTGGACGCCCTCATTTCCTCTTACCTTCTTCCTGTCTGTCCTAAATCTTCTTCACCAGATTGTCTTTTGCTTTTCTTCACATGTGTCTGAACCACTGCAATATGTCCTCTTTGATCTCTTCTGCAATTAGAGCTACTTTGGCTTCTGCTCTTATGTCCTCATTTATTCCTCTGTCCCACAGTGTGCATCCTACCACCAATCTCAGGCACTTCATTTCCATCACCTCTAGCTGCCTCGTCTGTTCTGCTTTTACTGCCCAGGTCTCTCTAACATACAGTAGTACTGGTCACACCACTGTCTAGTACACCTTACTTTTCAGTTTCTTTAACATTTTTCTGTCATACACTACACCTGACACTCTATGCCAGTTGGCTGCAGCCCCTCTGATTCTAGCTTTGACCTCTTCATTCAGACTTTCCTTCTCCTCAACCACCTCTCTCAGATACTTGAAGCTATTAACCTGTTCCACTATCTTCCCTTCTATCTCAGTTCTCAGCTTTTTCTGATTTCTCAAGTTCACTATCATTACCACCATCTTATCTGTACTTAGTTTCATCCCACGTGCCTTCAGTTTTGCATTCCCTTCCCCATCCTTTGATGCAATTCTTGCTCAGAGTCTGCCTGTAATTCCACATCACCTGCATACAGCAACTTTGTTGATCTGTCCTCTCTGACCTGTTTGCTGATACAGTCCATCACCAGTATGAACAGCACTGGGCTCAGAGCTGAACCCTGATGTCCACCCACTCCCACTGGGAACCCCTCTGTGAGACTGAACACCTTTCGTACTTGAGTCATTCTACCAATGTTTCTGGGAGTTTGAACCACAGCAGTACTGCCCAAATCAGCTTTCTTGGGACCTTGTCATATGTTTCTCCAAGTCTAGGAATGCCCAGCTGGACTATTTCCTAATCTTTCCTCATCTTTAGCTTTTCTTCAACTATCTGTCTCCTTGCAAACATTGGAGAAAAATGCCAGAACTAAAATTAAAAAATCAAGTTTCAGGGGACCAGACAGGATATATGAGGTGTTTCCTGTACAGTCAAAGAAAACTATACCTCTGTTATCATGTAAAATCAGTTAGCATGTGGATACATCCTTGACTATGGTAACATGTTGTAGTACTGGTACAATTAAGACCATATGGTACTAAATGGACAACAGGTTTATATAACATGATTGGTATACTCAGTCATTCTGTTCAATTTCACCAAATCATTATTAAATTATTGGGGGCAGCACAGTGGCACAGAGGAGAGCATTGTTGCCTCAAAGCAAGAAGTTTACCAGTTTTTTGGAGCATTCACAGTTTGCTTAGGTAAGTATATATATATATATATATATATATATATATATATATATATATATATATATATATATATACTGTATGATGTATGGGAATCAGAATTTATCAGCATGGGGTTAGACATAGACCTATCAGCTCTACTCTACACTACTATAAGTGTTTATTTTGCCACATCTTGTTGGTATATTTTTTTCTGGTGGATGGGGGGGGTTAAGGGGCTTGCCAGAAAGCTAGTAAAAATTGTATTTGTTAGTCTAGTATTGGTATAGGTGGAGGATGTATTTTTTTCATGTGATTAGTAGTCGATGTTGTGATGCAATGTTCGATGTTATGAGATTCGATGTTAAGGGTTTTAGATGTTGTGGTCTCAATGTTTTGAATTTAGATGTTATGATATGTATATATATATATATATATATATATATATATATATATATATATATAAATATATATATATATATATATATATATATATATATATATATATATATATATATATATAGCACAGGGCAAACCCCATAAACAAACCTACATAGTGGAACCATAATATCAAAAATATTTACAATAAAAGGAAATGAATGTTGACCAAAAGTAAAAAGAGTAATTGCCAGAATGTTACAGCCCTCATCACTGAAAACAATAAAATACTCAGGAGCTTAATAAAATCCAAGAAAACTAAGTTTGATACTAAAATAGATACCCCAAGTCAAAGCAAATCACAAGGCCTTTTAAGTTATGTTTATAATCTCAAAAGCAAAATATATCCATGTACTGAGCTGATTGTGAACAGTTACCTACACTGAGGCTGAAAGCATAATGAACCTACAAGCCGATAAATTTACCTCAAACTTTACCCCTCTCTCCCCTCTGTCCCTCAAGATGTACCTGAATCTGGCTCACGTCCAGCTATCACACAAGAACAAGTCCTAAAAATGTTATCAAAAGCTAAAAATACTACATAATGGGTAACTGCTGCATCGATGGGACCCTGGATGCATCTTACTTACAGGTATATATATATATATATATATATATATACATAGACAGAGAGCAACAGAGAGCGAGAGAGATAGATATATACAGAGAGAGAGATAGTATCTTTTATTATATTGCCAACCCACTACACTGGCATATACTACATTGATAACAAATGGTTGAAATGCATTATATCAAAAATAAAAAATATATAAATTTTATGTAGTGGGGCATGTACCCCTTTATATTACCTGGGGAAAGAGACATTTTGTGATGTAACTTTTGAAACTGTGAATAGAATGGAAAATGTTAAAGGGTTTATTGACAAGGCACATGTTTATCCATAGAGCAATTGTATGTATAGAGTGCAAACTCTTTCTTTAAAAAGGAAATAACTATACAGTTTAGAACTGAAGTTGGGAAAGACATTCTAAAACATTGAAAGAAAGTGTGCAAAAATGTCCATGAAATGGTGACACTAAAATCAGAAGCTATGTGCAGACTGGGAAATGAGAATATATGGCTACTTTAAAATGGAAGAAGGCAAAGTACGGCAGTTCTCTAGTCCCATAAATGTAGATGTTGATAGAGGGGTTTTGTGATACTGAGAACAACCCAAAACCTGCTTCTGTTATAGAGCTGAATTAAATGAACAATGTGAAAAGAGGTCATGTACACAGTGTAGACAGGATGCACAACTAAAAACAGTGTAGCAGAATGCTAACAAGTAAAAAAAAAAGATGAGTGAGTTTTTGAAAGGACAGTGGATAAAAGGAGGTAAAAGAAAGGTTGTGCATTTCCATAAAGATGAATTACATGAAAATAAAGTATGTAGTAAGAATGTAGTAGAAGAGAATTAAACTGATTAAACTGTATCAGGAAGAAGAGAAAGAGATGGACAAGACTTCAACATTGCACGTTTGCAAAATAAATATGTCACTGCAAACTGAATAGTGAAGAAGGAGATAATATGAGGTAGAAAGAGGTAAAGGGAAGAAACTCCACAGAAAAGGGATAAGGGTAAATAAAGTTTAAACCAATAACTTCAAAAGAAACAAAGGGGAATGAATAGTCTATCTATAGCCTCCTTAATATTTACATTACAGTAAATATTGCAGGAGAGTAATGGTTTATCATTCATGCAAAAATAGAAGACTGATATTTGTTTATTGGATGCAATATTTTTAAAATATGAAAAAAGAATCAGCTAGAAGTTTTATGGAAAAAATACAGAAATTTTAGGTTGAACAATGTCCAGGAACAGCTGTATGATATAAGCAGGACAGTGCTGTGGTGTTAGGGTATGTAATTGTAAAAGCAGAATAATTGTCAGCAGTGGATTTTAAGAATAAAGGAGTGCCTATTAGAATTATAGTTGCATGCACATGCATAAATCTTTAAAAGAAAGATTTATTTGGCAAATAAAACCATATGTTACAGTGAATATGTATATATATGTTATAGGAGACTTAAGGAAATCAAAAGGAAAAATACAAATAAATTAAAAAAGTAAGAGAAGCTGTAAAGGTTAGATAGCTCAAAGCAGAGAAACAGAGAGAGGCTTTACTTAAATATTCACAAATGCATCCAAAGAAATAGATTATGTAATGTTCTCAGAAAAGTTAAGAGAAATACAAGGAATAAAAAATGAGAGCCGATTTTTCTTTTTCTTTCTTTCTTTCTTTCTTTCTTTCTTTCTTTCTTTCTTTCTTTCTTTCTTTCTTTCTTTTTTTCTTTATTATAAGGGAGTTTGGGCTAAAATGAGAACTAATATTAATGTGATTAAACAATGGGAATGAATAAAGGAGTTGAATAGATTACATATGGAAGTAAAATTCTTGGAGGTGGTGTTAAACATGGTGCAGAAGGATTATAAAACTACAAATATATATGTAAAAGCTTGATGGGCTGGTGGATCATATAAAGAAAAGTATAAGAAACTATCTATCTATCTATCTATATATATATATATATATATATATATATATATATGGTTCCACTTTTAAATCCCAAAATGCCAATATCTCGAGTTATGAGATACCGAAACCAAAACATTGAGATTTCAGTATCTCGAAATTTAAAAGTGGGAAAAAAAAATAAACACAGCTAAAATAATGTGTTTGCAGGGGGGCAAGCAAGGCCCCCTGAACCTCCCACAGACCCTACTTAAATATACCAACTCCGAGATCGTGTTACAGTGAAGAGAACTGTAATGCTCCTGTTGCACTTACTGTTCTCTTCACGGTAGAGCGATCTCGGAGTTGGTATATTTAAGTAGGGGGATGTGGGGGGTGCAGGGGGGCTTGCCCCCTGCAAACACTTTATTTTAGTTAATGTTTTTTTTTTCCACTTTTAAATTTCGAGATAATAAAATCTCAATGTTTTGAGTTTGGTATCTCAAAACTCGAGATTTTGTTATTTTGGGATTTAAAAGTGGACCTATATATATATATATTTGGGAATAATGGAGGGAAATGATGACAGTCATTAAAGAAGGAGAGAGAGAACTAAATGAAGAAAATAAAAAATAGTGCAAGGATTATTAAGGAGACAGCATTATTTGCATAAGGGAACTAAAAAGCAAACAATGTGAAAAGGCAAAATAAGATATTAAAAGAGGTATTAATGCAAGATGATAACATAGCAATTAAACAAGAAGTAATTGGATACATGACAAAATCGATTAAGGAAAATAGTATAGCTAAGAAAACTGTATGGAAAATGAGTATCTTACAGAGAATGAGAACAGTGTATTGAAAAACGTAATTAGAGCAAAAGAAACAGTGAGTGTGTTAAAAAATAAAGGGATGGTCAGCCACAGGGCCTGATGGACTGGATTATCAATTTTATAAAAATATGGAAAGATAACAGAAGGAAATGGTGAAGATATTACAGTTAATGAAAAGAAAACGGGATTAAGGATGAGAGAATATGGGAAGGAGTAAAAGAGTTGATATAGAACAAATACTATAATGAGAATGTAAGCAATTGGTGGCCAACTACATTAATGAGTAATGACTATAGAATTAGCATGACAACTATGCAGGCAAGGTTGGAGAAAATGTTAGAATGTGGTAAGAAGGGATTAACAGTGTAACAAGGAAGCAGGTTAAATAATTATTGATAAGAAGTCAAATGAATAGGTAAGAATTAATGGATATGATGTTATAAGACGTGGTAATATTTGTACATAGACAATTATGGAATATATTGGAACCATATGTAATAAATAAGAAGACAATTCAATTTATAAAATCAGTTTATGAAAATAAAATAGTTTTGCAAGTATTGTAATAAATGGTTGAGTGAAAGAAGGACATCAGAGTACAAAAGGAGTCAGTCAGGATATCCTGCAAACACCATTTTCTTTGCATTAGCAAACAAATGCTGTTTTGAATAATACAAATGAAGGCTTAGAAAATGAGATCATTCTGTTTATCTGTCTATCTATCTATCTATCTGGATGAAGTGAGTATGCCACTAATAATGTCCTACACATATGATATACACATATGATATTATGATTATAGCCAAAAGCAAAGGACGGTTAGTAACTGTAAAAAAAATGCTGGAAATGTGGTTATGTTTATTGGCTTGATAATGAGGTGAGAAGGCAAATGATTTGGTGACTTTATAAAAAGCAGAGAAATTTGTTTTAATAAAAGAGCAATTGAACTATTGGATAGTGTGTTTAGCAGGTGTGAGAGAAACAAAGAACAGTGGCAGGAATTATTGAAAAAAATACAAGAAGTAAACAAAATATGCGATATATTTAGAATGAGTTTTAGAAAAATGTGCTTATGTTAAACACAGAAAGCCTATGAAAAATTGAGCTGTTTAGGGTCTGTGGCAGTAATTCTATCAGAATTTGGAAAAAAGTTGCTACAAGTTCCATTTGTATTATACTGGGATCAAAGCAGAACCCTATATAGAGAAGAATCATCTATAATAAGGAAAAGTAAAATGGTTTATATCTAAATAATCCAGGTGTGCCTTTGTTATTGTGCATGCAATAGAGGTTGAGAGTGATAATATCTGACAGATAAATGATTATTGAAAAGTTCTTAAAGTAAAATATAAAAGACTTGGAAGAAAAAAGTTCTAAAAGGTTGCTAAATAAAGGAGAAGGAATAATAATAGAGAGAAGGAAGTTACAAAAATGGAAATAAATAGTGGAATAGATTGAAAAAAAAAATAAAAATTTGGCATGAAAAATATGTAGAGTATTTTATACTGACCCATGAGCAGAAATGAAATAAGACTTAGAAGATGCTATCAAACTGAGAAAGAAAATATTTAATAGCAAGCATGAGGGGCAATATTTCACATGGCACTTGATGTTAAAAGAATACCTGTGAAAGTTGGAATGTTATATAAAACAATGAATGAAAGAACACATCCAGAACTGTATTGAGAATGAAATAGTGGAACATATTTTACTAGAATATCATACAGTAGTAAAGTTGTGAAATAGTTTCGAAAAGTGTAGCTGGATGATGGAATTAGAAGTAAATATGGAAACATAATTTATGGTTCTTATAGTGTAGACATGCGTGAATGGGCGTACCTTCATTGAAGGTTGTACGTCAGGGCTGGCAACTCGGCACATAAAAATCAACTGCCAATCATTAGTGGACCGGAGTTCCGCTGTGGCGACCCCTAACCGGGAAAAGCCGAAAGACACAACAACAGTGTATATAATGAAAGATAAAGAGGCAGATTCAGAAAACTTTGCCAAATTGTGGTAAGTGAATTTGTGCTATAAGTGATAGTGACCACAAGCAGGATGTGTATGATTCAGAAAAGCCAAGCTGCACAATAAGTCCATGTAGAGCTGTACAGTCTGCTGTGCTATATGCTAATGGCTATAAAATGGCATGATAATGAGCAACATTATTAAAATGAGCATATATCTGTATGCTAATGAGGCAAAACAAAATGGTAGAGTGATTCAGAAATGTATAAATGCCATGTAGCATCACTGTGCCCACTGCATATTTGAGCCTGAACGAATGCTAATGTTCAATTTGAGTAAATCATTAAACAGTGTTGGGGTTGCTGCACCTTTAGTAAATATGTATCTGCAAGAGGTATGTATTGCTGCTACCATGCCCATCTGTGTACAATGTCACCCCCAGATACAGAGAGTTATCCCAATGTATTTAATATTTCATGGAATTTACCACACAAACATTGTGGACCAGTACCATGTTAAAAGGGACACCATTCAAGAAATGATGACGTGTTAGCCTTATCTGCAGCCCCCTGGGAGTCATGGAGTACCTACATCAGTGGATACTAAAGTATGTCTGGCTTTAGCTATATTAGCTTGTAGAGCCCTTTCAGTAACCCACTGGGGACACAGTGGGAGTATCCCATACATTTGTCATGAGAATCCTCCATCAGTTTCTCAATGGTATGGTTTACCATATGGGATGCCATATGGGATTTCTATAATATAGCCCATTTTCCTGAGGTGTTTGGGACCATAGACTGTACCCACATTGAAATAAAGGTCCCATCTGTTGAACTATGAAGGAGGTAAGTGAACCACAAAGAGTATCACTCCATCAAATGCTAGGTTGCCTGTAATGCACAGAGTTTGAACTACAATGTGTCTACAGGCTACCCAGGAGGTCATGACATCCACATAAGACATACCTATGAACTGTATGAATGGTTTGTGAGGGGTGACTTCTCTCAGGGGTATCTTGTGGCTGGTACATGGAGCTTGTCACTCATAAGAAATCCACAATCTCAAACAGACCATGGGTACAACCATGCATAATTGCAAACCAGAAACATTACTAACTGTATGGTTGGGCTACTGAAGGCACTCTTTCATTGTCTGGATTTATCCTGTGGTACTCTGCAGTATGACGCTGGCACATGTGCAAACATGATGTATGTGTGTGCAGTGTTACACAATATTATATTGTGTAACACTGCACACAAGGACAGTGTTATACAATTTATATTTAGAGACCAGTCACAGCAGTGTGAATACTTGCCAAGACAGCAGTTCCCAGCAGAACAAACAGCAGAAACTGAATAGGATGAGTTGTCAGAGGAGGAACTAGCAGCAGATTACGATCATGCCAGATGAAGGTGGTCACAGTATACCATGGCACTAGCAAAGAGGTAGCAATATGAGCATAGTTTCAGAATATAACACAATATGCCAGTTAAGCAGATACATCACGGTAAAAATGATGCACCCAAAACCACCATCAAGCTGTGTTTACCCATGCATAGGTTGGCTATGCTGTACACCAGTCATAGGCAACACAAGTACTGTTATCATCATTTCTACAGGTGGAGATGGAAGCATAGGAGTGCATGTTTTTCACAGGGAAGGGTGTGAATGTGAGTGCAGAGGAGTATGAAAGTAAGAAGTGCTTTTCTGTGAAATGTCAGTACCAGTGAGGTAGAGAGCCTTTAATGTTGAGAAGGGCCAATGCCAGTTGAGGTGTATGATGTACTGAGGCTGTGGTGGTGTGAATGTGGTTCTGCAGAGACACAGCCTCAGCAGTAGTTGTAGCACTGTGGCTTGGTCTACTCAACAGGTCCAGGGCATGTATGACAAAGTGGTCAGCATCCCATGCACATCCCCAGCCATGTCAATTGGCTCTCCCAGGAATTGCACTGTATGTAGAATGACCATAGCTAGATGCTAATGTGCTGCATGACCTTGAGCAATGTCAACCATGAGATGTGCCAGCATGACAATTGTCAAGAGCATGTAGACAACTCCATAACCAGTGTTGCTGTGGAAGTGCTGGCACTGCAGGAGAGGAAAAAGAAGTTATGTACCTACCATAACTTTCCATGTTAGTTGTCTTCATCTCGCCTTCTTTCTTGCTGGTTGGGATCAGAGCCGATCCTCGGCTCTGACTCAGCCATCTTCTATAGTTCGAGAGCTGTTTACTGCCTCAAGGTTACCCCTTATCCCATGATGCCTAGCAATAGCTATCCAGATCTCGTTTGAAATAGCTAACCCCAGACATAGCCAGAAAATCAACCTGTCCAAACAAACAGGTTGAGCATACCTGTCACACTCTCTAAGTCAGTAGAGGAAACAAACCAGAGAACAGTCAGCCAGTGAAACCAGAACTCCTCTCGGTCCAATAGGAGAGGGGGACGGAGGGTGGGACGTAAGAAAGAAGGCGAGATGAAGACAACCAACATGGAATGTTATGGTAGGTACATAACTTCTTTATGTTAAGTTGTCTATCTCGCCTTCGTTCTTGCTGGTTGGGACAGTGTCCCTAGCACCTACAATCCTGGGTGGCCCATTGGAACAGACTCTTCAGAACAGTGGAACCAAAGTCAGCTCTGCTCCTGGAGACCATATCTAGCTTGTAATGAGAAATAAAGGTATGAGGATTTGCCCACGTAGCAGCTGCACAGATAGAATCCATGGGCAACCTAGATTGGAAAGCTACGGAGGTGGCCAAGACCCTAGAAGAATGACCTTTCAGTTTGATAGGCAGTTCTTTGTTTCTCAATTGATAAATGAAAGTAATAATGTGAGACAACCACCTGGATAAGGTCACCTTGGAAACTGGGAGACCTTGTTTGCCTAAAGCATAGGAAAGGAATAGTTGGTCCGACTTGTGCAAGTAAAAACACAATTGTCTATGAACGTCCAGTTGGTGTAATTTGTACTCTGCCTTGTTGGTGTGGTTTGGGAAAAACACAGGAAGGTCTATAGGTTGGTTTAAATTATTTTCTGAGCAGACTTTCGGAAGAAACAAAGGATTAGTCCTCAGAGCGACCCTGTCCTTATGAAAAACCAAGTATGGAGGACGAACACATAGTGCCTGATGTTCAGAGACATGTCTGGCTGATGTAATAGCTACCAGAAAGAGTGTTTTCCAAGATAGAAACTTAATGGAGCAGGACACTGCTGGTTCAAAGGGGGGCAGAATTAAGGAGGTTAGTACCAAATTAAGGTCCCAAGGAGGAGCGTGGTCTCTCACTGGAGGTCTAAGGAGAGTAGTCCCTCTTAAAAAGGCTTTACAGAGCTTATGAGACATAATGTTTGAATTAGACAACCCAACATGAAAGTTAGAAATGGCCGCCAATTGAACCCTGATTGTAGCAGAAGCGGACCCAGAATGAAAAAGTTGTGTTAGGAATTCCCAAATTTCGTGGACTGGGGCTGAAAAGGGATCTACGTTCCTAGCCTCTGCCCAACAAGAAAAACATTTCCATTTGCTAGCATAAATTTTTCTAGTTGTGGACTTGTGAGTGGAGACAATAATTTCACGTACGGCCGGGGAAATGCTGGGAAGCCTGGCTAAGGTTGGAAGTGGATCAACCAAGCTGTGAGCTGGAGTGTTTGGAGGGATTGATGCAGCCCACTTGATTGATAAATCAGTAGGTCTGGAATCGGATCCTGAGTCCAGGGCTGATCGAGAAGGTAATGGTGCAGGAACGGAAACCATATCTGTTGAGGCCAGTAGGGGGCAATGAGGATCATTTTTCAGCCCAACGATATTGCTTTCTGTATGAGTTTTGGAATCAGGGGAAATGGGGGAAAAGCATAAAGAAGTCCCTGAGGCCAATCATGGACTAGACCGTCTCTGGGTGAGTGACCTGGAAGCAGAAGAAGGGAGAAGTAGTTGCTGCATTTGCTGTTGAAGGGGTGGCAAAAAGATTGCAGCAAGGCTGTCCCCATTTGCGGAAGATAAGATCCGCAACTACCTGATACAGAGACCATTCATGAGGCATGAGAATAGCTCTGCTGAGCCTGTCCGCTATGACACTGGACCTCCCAAGGATGTGTGTCACAATCAGAAATCGTTGGGAGGAAATCGCCCACTGCCAGAGTCTGAGTGCTTCTCGACATAGGGGGTAGGACCTGGTTCTGCCCTGCTTGTTGATGTACCACACCACTGACATGTTGTCTGTTTGAATCGCAATGGGCCCAGAAGGGAGAGAGTCCTGAAGAGCTTGCAATGCTAGGAGCACGGCTCTCATTTCTAGGACGTTTATATGCAGATGGTACTCATGAGGCTGCCAAGTGCCTTGGACTGTCCTGCCGTGATAATGCCCCCCCACCCTATCAGGGAGGCATCTGTGGTCACTGTGGCAACCGGAGGGGGCTGAATGAAGGGTCTGCCCTGAGTCACTAGTGGGGAGACCATCCACCAGGAAAGGTGCCTTTTGCATGCTCCTGTAATCATGATCATGTGAGACATGGGCAGCTGTTGGAAAGACCACTGTGTGAACAGAAGCCACTGAAGGATCCTCATGTAAAAATGGGCCAGAGGGATTAGAAGAATTGCCGCTGCCATGGAACCCACTGTTTGAAGGATGAACCTGACTTGGATTCTTTTGCTCTGCATTAGAATTTGTACTTGCTGGCGAATTGTAGACAACCTTTCTGGCGGTAGCCTTGCGGACATGCTTCTTGTGTCTAAGTCTGCTCCTATATAGGTGATAGATTGACAGGGCAACAAGTTTATTGTAATTCCTATCTGAGAGCAGATTGTGATTGTGTAGTCCCTGGCTTATATAAGTTGATGCCTGGTAATAGCAGTGAGGAGCCAGTCGTCTAGATATGGAAACACCTGGAATCCTAGACGTCTCAGGTGAGCCGTGACCACTGCCATACATTTGGTGAACACCCTGGGGGCTGTGGTGAGACCAAAGGGCAGAGCTCTGAACTGGTAATGACTGGCTCCCAGACAGAAGTGAAGAAATCTCCTGGAGTGCCTGTCCATTTTGATATGGTAGTACGCATCCTGAAGACCTATGGAGCACATCCAATTGTCCTGACCCAGAAAGGGTAGAATGGACGGTAGCGTGATCATCCAAAACTTTGTTCTTTGAACAGACCTGTTTAGTCTGCTGAGATCCAGAATTGGTCTCCTGTCCCCTGTCTTTTTTGGTACCAAAAGAACCTTGAGTAAGTTCCGGATCCATGTTGGTCTGCCGGGACTTCCTGGATGACTCTTTTTTTCTAGCAGTTTTGAAACTTCTATGACTGCTTGGTCCTTCAGATTGGGTGGAACATCTGGAAGGGATTTCCTTGAAGGTAAGGGGGGATGAGAGAAGGGAATTATGTAACCTCCGGATATAATGGACCGTACCCATTTGTCTTGTGTTAAATTTTGCCAGGCTTTTGGGTA
Organism: Protopterus annectens; assembly: GCF_019279795.1. Lineage (NCBI taxonomy): Eukaryota > Metazoa > Chordata > Ceratodontiformes > Protopteridae > Protopterus > Protopterus annectens. The sequence goes on from NC_056735.1 coordinate 1,835,166,978, forward strand.
CAGTGAAAGACTTCCCCCGACTGTCTCCAGAGGCGGGCAGTCGGGCAACCTTTCAGGGATGCTGAAAGGGCTTATCAGAGAAAGATTCTCTTTTGCCCTGGTTCTGCAGACCCCCCTCTGCCACAAGGGTGGTGTCTGTTGCTGTTGTTTCCCCCTCTGCCCCTGGAGGAAAAATCGCTACATGTGTCAGATGAGGCTCCCTGGGATTTTCGGAACCACATTATTTTACCACTCTTCTGACCCTTGGGGTATGGTCTGGAAGGAGTGGAAAAATGAACTCCCTCGGCAGAGAGAGTCTTGCCTTCTTGCTCACACCTAGTCAAAGTGTCCTTCACCTGTGGTGCAAAAAGAAAGGAACCATCAAAGGGGGTGTTGGTGAATGATGCTCTAAAGGGCTCCACAAAATTACACAGCTGCATCCATGCATGCCTCCTAAGGGCCACGCACGTACCTTCGGCTCTACTCGCACCATCGGCTGCATATGAAATGAGCCTCATGGAGGAGTTTACTACAGAATTAAGTGTTGTCAGCTGGGAAGCCACTTTAGCTTGAGCTCCCCCAGCTGATGGATCTTGGAGGGTATCTCCGAGCTCTTTAAGGAGATCCCTCTGAAGCCAGGTAAAATGGCATAAGCAGTTCAGTGACCTCATAGAAAAGGTCGCTGAAGCAAACATTTGCTTCCCGTATCTGTCCATGGTCCTAGACTCTTTGTTAGGAGGATGGACAGACGAAGAGGTTTCTACTAACTCTTTTTTGGTGGCTGCTGCTACCACCATGACATCAACAGGAACACCTTTGGTAAGGAACTGCTTATCATGGGGTGCTGTGATGAACTTGCCAGGTCTCCTCAGAGTTGGTTCCACTGTATCCAGAGCTGACCAAGCTTTTCGAGCCACCACTGACATAAGTAGATCAAAAGGTGGAGAAACCCAGGAGGTGGAAGGTCAGGAACCGAACGCATCCAGGAATACAGACTCATCCTCAGTAGGGGCTAGGGGATTCCAGTTCCCCCTCTGCTTAAGCATTTCTAGGATGTCCAAAAAGGAAACATCTTCAGAGGGGAATCTTGGGGACCCTTACGAATCATCTAAGTCTGTATCAGAAGTGACAGACTCAGGGAAGTCAATGTGCTTCCTCTTGCACTTCTTCTTATGAGGAGCCTCCTCTGAATGATCAGGGGAGGCCTTGGAAGAAGAGGAAACACCCAATGGGGTGCCCTGGAGTGCCGGTTCCCCACACTTGGGGACTGGAGGAAGAACAGAGGTTGGCACAGGCACTACAGGAGACGGAGCTGGTGGGGCCGATAGTGGAGCTGACTCAGTGGCCAGCACACTTCTCATGACATCAAAGATGTCTCTGCCATGATGCAGAGAATGCTCTGGTTCCGAGGAAATCTGAATCCTTCTCCACACCGAGGGAGATGGCTCTGAGGCCGATGTAGGAGCCGAGCTCACCTGTGCCAAAGCCCTGAGAAGGAGAATGGGGTCAGACAAGGGTTCGAGGCCACTCGCCCCCTTGGAGCCGATGAGGGAGCCCCAGCGACCAGATCCCTCGATGGATGGCACCATCAAGGGAATCGGAGCCGACGACAGAACCGAAGGAGATAGAGTTATCGGAGCCGACGGTTCCACTAATCGAACCCCAATGAACTCCGCTCTGAGCTCAATGGAGTCGGAGGAGGAACATCGATAGAAGTGGATGGAACCGACACCTGTTAAGGAGGGCTGGGCAACATCTTGGCAAGTGCCTGCGACTTTAGCAACCTACTGACCACTCTCTTCACGTAGTGATCTGACAGCCTAGAGGATTGAGAGGAGTGAGAAGATCTGTGACTGCACTCGCTCTGAAGCAGGGGAGACCGAGGAGCCAAATGTATCGATTCCAAAGAAGGGGACCTTAGCCTCTTGTGGCTCCACGAAGGCTCTGAAGTTTCTAATGGAGCCAATGGGGAGATAGTCTTATCGGTTCCAGCCAGAACCGAAGTAGCAGGTAGAGTCTGAACCAAAGACGGCTCCGAACTTGGAGCCAATGGCTTGGTAGATTTAGGGGATTTCACAGGCTGAGTCTTGGCCGGTGAATCCTGGGGCTTTAAAAGACCCCTAAGAATAAGCTTATTCTTACGCTCCTACAGAACTCTTGGACTAAATGCATGGCAGATAGAACAAGAGTCCTGCAGGTGTACAGCGCCTAAACAATAGACGCAAGAAGTGTGCCCATCTGTCAGAGACATTTTCTGACAGCATGAGTCACACTTCTTGAATCCAGACACTTAGGATTCTTTAGACATTTAGACAGCCTATGTACTGTAAGTAGAACTTACGTGAGCTACACATTTAGCTCAGAAGTACATGCCGTCCACAAATATTACATGGTGCATTTTTATGTCTATAGTTCCAGAAGATATCAAAAGGAATATGCAGCTACACTGGAGAAGACTGGAGAGACTAAGAGATCCCTGAGGTGAGTATGAATGCTTCAGACTGCCTTGTTTTTAATATTAACTGTACCATGGGTTCATTAACAAAATGTTTACCTTTCATACATCAATGCAACTTTTGCCTTTGCTGCCACAGCTCAAAGGTAGCATTATAGTTTATTAACATTATTAGCATGTATGTGCATGCATATTATATGTGAACAAGTGGGTAAGGATACAAGGCTGTGCGCCCACATTGTAAGGAAGTCTTGGGGTTTAATTCCCTCAGTTGTATTATTATGAAATTTTTATGGTTGTTTTTCTCGTCTCATTATAATAACTGCAGCATTAGATGGGGCAAATATGTATGATCATCATTTTTGGTTGGGTTGACATGTTTGTCAGTGTATCTGTTTCCTTTGCATATAACCTGGGACTGAAATTGTAAGTTTGAGCAAGTTGTTTTCTTTGTGTATGTACCTTTGTCTCAGACATGATCACTGCATCCTGACCAAAGACAACTGTTGGTTTGCCTAAGTAGCTCATCAAGTTAATCTCCTAGCTGTCAGAATGCAGGTGGTGATGTTAGCTCCTAGTTCAGGTCTCCCTCTCAGTTGTGTATACTAACAATCTATATACTAACAGTCTTGTTAAACTGAGAAGGTTTTTTTTTATTCTGTCAAGTATATTATGTATAAGTGTATCATATTCAACATAAATATGAGCTTCCGTTTTTCACTGAATTTGTACTTTTCACTTTTCCTCTTCATGGTTGCTATCCTTTCTTTTACATGTATTTATTTTGTTTACTATTTTGCTTCTCTCTATTTATTTTACTGTTATATGCAGCAGCACAGCTACCTGCACCCATCAGACTGACAAGGACTGTTGGTCTCCCATTGGTGGCAGTACTACCACCACCATCAGCATCACCCAGCACATTTGGGTCTCATCCTGCCACAGTTACCTCTACACCCCCTGTCCTACTTGCAGCACCCATTTCAGGTAGTCCTGCACCCGATGCTGGTATAATGCCAGTGTAGGTGACACCTCTGTAACCTATTGGCATCTGGCAGACATTGTGGGAATACCCAAATCAGCCAAATGAAGAACCTCCTCCAGCTAACTCCTTGAGTCATCTCCCTGGCCAGTACTGTCTCTGCCATCTGAGGCAGGGTCCCAGTGTGGATGGTACCCAAGGTGGCAAGTAATCTCCCACTATGTGTCTGCTGGCAAAGACTGCAGCTGCAATCACCCTCATCCGATCCACCCAAATGGTGTTCCCCTTTCTTTTGTGCCCATGCTCACCTCTGTTGGTTGCTCATTCCTTATCTCACCATTGTCTTCCATCTGTCTGTCTAATATTTCCCTCTTGATTGTGTCCACCCTCTTTCATTCTGTTACCACACATCCTATCTGTCATGTTTGTCTTCCCCTGTTACCTGACCTCACCCTCCTACTTTTCTTTTACATCCCTTCATCCCATCCCAACTTTCCTTCTCTTTATGCAAGAAAAATAGGCACTTACTCTACAAACAAAAATTACCCCACCTACCCACCTCCATCCTGCTCATTCCTTAGTTGCTCAGCTTGTTTTCTATCCTCTGCATGCTTACCCCTTTCATCCCTTTCCTATACTCCCATTTCCAACCTTTAATCTGATCAAAAAGTAGAGAAACACATCTCACACATGCGGTATAGGGTTCCAAAATCACTTATCTTTTGCGATGGTGCTGTGAGCAATAGGTTGAGAAGAGCACCATCAATACCCAAGTACAACTGATGAGGAGCAGCATTGGTCATTGTATAGTAAAGATTAAGAACAACACCTGTCATATGCTACATACATTGGTCTCAACTGACATCAAGTGTGCAAATGAGTGGTCGTGTCATTTCACAATAGTCTCCTTGTACAACATATGCTAAAGCTGATGCCTTTAGTGGGCATGCTTCTGTATCTTAGCCTGCAACTAAAGTGTTTTATACTGTGCAAGTGGAGAGCATTGTTGAAGGCTAAAGTCCTCTCTGGCTTGAGTGCTTTCTGTGTCTTTTATTCTGTCACTCTGCAAATCTATAACAATCACTTGAGATGTGCTTCACTGACAGTGTTAGTGTGACTACTTCCACAGCTCAGTGTCAGAAATGGAAAAAATGAATCCAGTAGAGTGGAGTGGGAATACAACCCACAGTGTTCTGATCTTCCAGCACCAAAGGTGTAGATGTCATCTGTTGAGCCAATGACATTACATATGCACCTTTTCCCTGTCACATACTCATTTTCCTTTGAGAGTTATATATGTCATCTCTTCAGGATGCACTAGTCTAGAATACTTCCTTACTGAAATGGCATTATATCAGAAACACTGAGTTGCACTAAAATTCCTAGTGGTAGAATACAAATTTTAGGTGCATTTGCAGCTATAAGCTTTATTTCTGTTAAAAGTTTCAAAATGAAATTGCACGGGAGGATTAATATATTGTCTTCTATACATAGGCATTAAAATACAACCTTCATAGTTACAGTCTGACATTTTAAGTTATACTCAGCTTCCATATGGGATAAACATCTAATTGTAGAATAAATCAGTCATCTTGAATATATCATTACTGAGTTGGAATTACATCAGAAATGCAAATACTACATATTACACTAGAAAACGAAGTTTTCACTTGTACTATACCATTACTCAGATGCCATGGTCTGAAGCAGGCAGAGGCGTAGGGTCAAATTCAAAACTTAGCAACACTGAAATACCTAAGGGGTGACTAATAATTTAAGTGTATGTCTTTAGCTAAAATATCCTGTTGTTACCATCTAAAACTGTTATAATGAAATCCCAGAGGAAGACTGCTATATGTGATATATGATCTTTTATACATATGTACCAAATGTGGGATTCATAGGCCTTCACTATCATGGTCTAATGTTTTGCATTTTACTTGGTTTCCATTGGAAAGTGTATATAACTTTTTTCAGGATGCAAAATATGACACTGATCTAGAATACATCATTATGCATGAATATTACATAAAAAATAAAAATCATATATACATTGGCAGAAAAAGGATTTTCTCCATTTGTAACATGTCATTGCTTTAATGGCATGGTTTAAAGCAGTTAAAGTGATGGAGTTAAATTCAGTGTTGAGCTCCACTGAAATCTCTAGGTGATGAATAGACGTGTTAGGTGCACGTTGTAGCAAAATATCTTGTTACTGCCTGAAAGCTATGTAGTAAACTCTGAAAGGGAGAGTAGCACGTGATCTTTTATATGTAAATTAAATGCAGTAGTTAAACATTCCCTAACTGCTGCATTACTCTGATTATTTTTTATTTTGGAGTGTATCTACAACTATATCTATATTTATCTCTGTCTCTCTCTGTCTCTCTCTGTCTCTCTCTCTCTCTCTCTATGACACACACACACACATATATATATGTATATATATATATATATATATATATATATATATATATATATATATATATATATATAGATATAGATATATATAGATATATATATATATATAGATATATATATATATAAATATATATATATCTGTGTGTGTCTGTGTGCGCGAGTGTGTGTGTGTGTGTGTGTGTGTGTGTGTGTGTGTGTGTGTGTCTGTGTGTGTGTGTGTGTGTGTGTGTGTGTGTGTGTGTGTGTGTGTGTGTGTGTGTGTGTATATATATATATATATATATATGTATATATATATATATATATATATATATATATATATATATATATGTGTGTCTATATTATAACTTCAAAGATGTAAAACTTTGAAAGTTATAATACTGAACCCACAACATCGAAGGATGAAAATAGCAAAGCCCTGGAACATCAAAATCTTACCTAGGGCAAGATTTCGGTGGGCCGTTCTGTGGCTTCGCTATTTCCTCCACTGTGGTGCGAGAGTTACGGACCTTAGGGTTAGAGTGTGGGATAAGGTAAGTGGATAGTTAGTAATGTATGTATGGTGTAGTGTAGGGTTGGGTTTTGTTAACTGTATGTGTGTGTATTAATTAGTTTGTTTGTGTATAGTTTCGTAGGGTATGTGCACAACAGTTATGGACCTTAGGGTTAGGGTGCGGGTTAAGGTAAATGGATAGTTAGTAATGTATGTATGGTTTAGTGTAGGGTTGGGTTTTGTTAACTGTATGTGTGCGGTTTATTTATTTTGGTGTTTTGTGTTTTGTGTATGTTTCTCGGAACAGCACATTTTTTCCCTAGGAAAAAATTCACTATTCTGAGCATTCGATGTTATCAATAATCAAAATTCCAAGTTCAAACTTATGGTGTTCGATATTTTGGAATTTTGAATATATGATATAGACCCTATATATATATATATATATATATATATATATATATATATATATATATATATATATATATATATATATATATACACAGTATATATACACACACAAACACACGCATATATCTATATGCATATATACTTCTGACAAACCTGAAAAAACTGGAAAACACTGTGTAGACTCAACGAATACTCCGAAGCCCAAGTCTCAATTCCACCGAGAATATAAAGTCCAACTCAATGTAAATAAAAAAATGCAAATTTATTTTAAGCCGTTGAAACCATATGCTTTTCATCGGCTAACAGTCCAACTTCTTCAGAAAGAACAAACAAGCAAGGACATTTAAACAGTTCACTAATTGAGAATAGCAAGTCACATGATTGAACCTCATCTAAATTAAAGTCCCAGCACTGAAAAAGCACTAGTGAAACAATGAACAACTAAATGCTTGTGTAATAATAATTTGTTTGTGTCTTTCGGCTTTTCCCGGTTAGGGGTCGCCACAGCGGAACTCCGGTCCGCTAATGATTGGCAGTAGAGTTTTATGTGCTGGCTTGCTGGGCCTAATGCACAACCTTCAACGAAGGAATGCCCATTCACGCATGTCGCCACACAGAAGACGCTCTAACTGAGAATTGAACGGGCAACGTTTAGCTGTGAGGCGACAATGCTACCACAGCACCACCCCTGCAGTAATAATAATACAATACCAAAATGTTAAAACCATATTACATGCAAAACAGGTTGCCAGATAAAGCAGTGTGTGCATGCACACTTAACAAGTCTAGGACATGTGAATAAATAAAGGTTTTGATTTTAATCATAAAAATTGAATATTTAAAAAAGTTTAAAACATAAAAATCAGGCAGCTGTGTAAACCCTCACTGCCAAGTTTGGAAACTGAAGACATTTTTTTTAAAGATTTTAAAAAACAGAACACACTGCCTATTGTTGAAATGGCCCATGGGGCCAAATAGCCTCACACCAAAAGAAGGTAGAAAAACCTTCTCCTTTGGGATACAATCTGAAGTAAGACAGCTGTGTCAATAAGCTATAAAAAAATATTGTTATTACTGTTTCGCCAGACATATACATATCCTAACTTGAAACTACTATCCTGGGGCAATAACAAATGTAGCAAATGCACATTGCATTGTAACTCTTCTTAATACTGCTACCCTGGTATAAGTATAAATAACAAACTCAGGGGTGTAGTTGGTCACTGCCAACCTCCACTCTATTCCATTCTATTGAACCCACTTCCGAGAAACTGATGCCCCCTCCACTGTCACCAGCCTAACTGAATGACACTAAATAGTGTCTGCTACAAGAACATAGTCCAGCAAGAGGTGGACCAAACTGGCAACTCTGATCAATACATGGAACCAGTACCTGCCCCCCCATCCACATTATTCGGTACCAGTATGATAGAAGTCCACTTAGAAACGTGGATGGTGACAAATGCCGCATTGGCCCGACACATGAAAGGATCAGGCGGAATATACTGACCTCAATAATACTAAAAAACTAGTGTGAATATATAGTGGTAAAAAAATACTATGTAGGGATGCTAGAGAACAGGCCAATTCCGTGTATTCCCTTACTGAGTCCTGCAAACCCGCCTAAGAGTGTAATCTGGGCTTTTATATTAGTCATGTGTTGGGAACTTGAATCCAACTACTAAATAAAAGTAAAAATATAATAACTCAGGTAATGTAACCAGGTGAAGGCTCGAATGATGTTCGTAATTTGAAAAATGAAGGGACTGACTATTAGTAACAAGGAAATGTAAAAGACATATAGAAACCCCTCCAGTATGGAATGATGTTGCTACAGGTCATCTCTTGAGCCTCTTTAACTTCAATAAGCAAGCCAGGTTCAAAGAACCATTTAGGCCAGGTACATGACATGCATCCCGTCTTAATTGCCACCACAGTTTCCTACTTTCTAAATACAAGGGAGTGTGGCCTCCCCTTGGGTTGGAACTGACCTGGTCTATGACACTAAATGTGAAACTGTGGCCTAAGTTTTCCATGACATGTTTGGCTAGAGCATTCTCCATTTTGCCTTTTCTGATGGCATACAGGTGTTCATATATACGGTCTTGTAATATTCTGTCTGTCTTGCCTACATAGAAAGTGGGACAGCAGGGCACACTGGGCTAAGTACACTACCTGTGTACTGTTGCAGTTGAATTTGCCTGCCAAGTGGAAGACTACCTCATTGATGGAAAACCTTGACCCTGTTTTTATGTATCCACAATATCGGCACATGGAGCATTTGTACATGCCTGATCTGTTACTGTGAATCTTAGGTTTTCTTTTCAGTATATCCTTGATATTCAAACCTCTCCTGTAGACTACCCTGGGAGGGTCCGCAAACACCTTACGTGTGGACTCATCCTGCAGGATCAAGGGCCAATTCTTCATAACTGTTGTAAAATGGCCCTGGCATCCATAGTATAAGTTATAATCAAACTTTGGAATGAGTAAGGTGCCTTTTCCATACTCTCTGATCGTGTTGTCATATTTCCACCCCCCTGACTGAGGATAGGTTCATAAAAACCTGAGAATCTCTTAGATTGGACCTCTTCCACTAGGTCTGAAACTAGGTCATGTGGGTATCCTCTGCCGATGAAGAGGTCTGCCATGAAATTACATTCCACTAAAAAATCAGGGTCTCTAGATATCATCCGTGCTGCCTGTACAAGTTGGCCTTTGAGAATGGACCTTTTCGGTTTATATGAGTGGGAACTGTCAAAATGAACGTAGCTGTTAGAAAAGGTGTCTTTTCTATGTATTTTGGCTACGTAGCTCCTAGAAGTCAAATCCTTCCTTAGATCCACATCCAAGTAGGTGATACTGTCCTTGGATGTGCTGTGAGTAAATTGTAGAAATTCAGTGGAGGAGTTAAAAAGTTCTACCATGGATCTAACAACATTTTCTCCCCCTGTAGTGATGATAAAAATGTCGTCAAGGAACCGAGTGTAAATAAGTACAAAGTCCATGACTGAGCTGTTGTTCATAACAAATTCCCTTTCCCAATAGGCCATTACCATATTGGCCACACTTGCCCCGCAAGGAAAACCCATTGGTACTCCTACTTGTTGAAGATAGAATCTATTATTGAAAGAAATGTAGTTGTTGGATAGAATAATGACCAACAATTCACTTACCAATTGGATCTCAATAGCAGGGACTAGTTTAAGGGATATCAAGGAAGGGATCCATTCCAAGGCCACTGAGTGAGGGATGGAAGTATATAAATCCTTTACATCAACAGTTAAAAAATAACTATCCTCACAAAAAGATGTAGAATTGACCCTGGCTAGAAAAGATCAAGAATCTTTACTAATTTGAGATTCAGTAGCCACATATTTTTTTAAAATGGAATCAACTACTTTGGCAGGAGCGTATGTAATGCTGCCCCTAGCACTTACTAGTGGATGCATGGGGGGGGGTTAATAGATTTTTGTGAATTTTAGGGGTACCAAAAATTACTGGAACCTTGAATACAGGAAGAGAAATAAAGTTAAATAAATCTATGTCAATTGTTCCATTCAGGAACATATCACTGAAATAAGAAACTACACGAGAATTTCCTATATTAAGCTCATTCCGGGATACCTCGAGGTAACAGTGTGCAGAGAGGATATCCTCCATTCTTCTATTATAATATGATTCCTCCATAACCACTAAACCCCCACCCTTGTCAGGTTGCATTACTCTGACCGAAGCCCCAGCTAGCATTTCAAGTAAGGACTTCTCTGCTTTACTGATATTGAACATGGAGGACCGTGGGGGTAGACGGTCCGTGAGAGCGTGTCTGATGTCTAACTCACAAATCTGTTTGAATGTGTTCAGTGTAGGGTGGAGTGGTGGATTATAAGTGCTGGATAATAAGAAATCTTTTTTCTCCCCCAAGAATTTCCCCATTAGGACCTGTAAGTTAAGCTTCCTTACAAAAAGTTTTAAATCAATAATAGAAGAAGCTACATCTGCTCTCCTTGAAGGCACAAAAGAGACACCTTTGGCTAACAAATCTATTAACATTGTGTCAAAAAAGTAATCAGAAAAATTATCAATTTTAAAATCCTTATTAGTGTTCGTCAATGTTTCACGTAAACTGGAATAAGGAGCAGCTTCTATAACTGGTACGTTTAAGTCTTCTTGTTCCTGGACCGAAGATTCATCCTCCGAACTTGGTCCGAAGGTGGAGAGGAGGCCAGGACTCGAAAAGGGTTACCTCCCTCTGCCCCACCAGGCGGAGTGGTAAGGTTGAGGACTGCTCGCTGATCACTAGTGCTGGTAGAGTCTTCAATTCTTGGGGAATTCAAAACAGTAGTTGAGTCAGAATAGTCAGTTGAAACAAAGCAAGCTTTGAGAGGCTGGCGGTTATCACCCACCCAGGGCATGTGGGCCAAAAAATTGCCTTGGGGTGGAGGGGGTTTGAGATATGCTGTACCACGTTTATACACTTCGATGTCCCTGTTTAACTTCTTTATCTTAGTAGAAGTTAATTTAGAAATGTGTTTATCTATACTATAGAAGGTGCGGTCGTAGTCAAACTTGTATCTATGAAAGTTTATGTCATTCCTAATGACACCATCAAGCTTAGAAGTATCAAGAAGAAGAGTGTCAATAGCCTGCTGGTAACGATGGCAAATCAATTCCATAAGTTCGACACCATGACGGTCGAATAGTTTTATCAAGTCTCAAGCGTATGGTTTCAACGGCTTAAAATAAATTTGTATTTTTTTATTTACATCGAGTTGGACTTTATATTCACAGTGGAATTGAGACTTGGGCTTCGGAGTGTTCGTTGAGTCTACACATATATACTTCTGTCAGGACCGTACTTAATTTGATCTACCACTCTCTTCACTTACCAGAATAACTCCCTTGCAGTTTATGCCTTAAGCATATGACTCCTGTTATTTTAACAAAAAATAAAAATCAGACAATGGCATATTCTCAATAATGTTTGCCTAACATATAAGAATGTTTCTGCTGTATTATTTGTTACAGGTTCTCTACGCATATACTGTAAATAGCGTACTAACTTTACTAAGTGTCTTGCTATTACTTGTTGCTTTCTCTGTTTTTCAATTACTCAACTTTGTGATTATTCTATAACTGTTATTATTACTCTATTGTGTGAAAATTGTATAATTATATAATTTGTTCATTTTGCTGGAGCTTTTTTCCTTGGGTCTGTGCTAAAATGGGCATGTATTCAGCTGGACCAACCTGGTTAATAAATGTGGAATAAATAAATAAATTAATATTTATATACATATATGTATATGTATGTATATATACAGTGGATATAAAAAGTTTACACACTCTTGTTAAAATGCCAGGTTTTTGTGGTCTAAAAAAATGAGACCACAATAAATAATTTCAAAACTTTTCCTACCTTTAATGTGACCTATAACCTGTACAATTCAATTGGAAAACAAACAAATCTGTTAGGGGAAAAATATAAAAAATAAAAAACATACAATAAGCTGGTTGCATAACTGTTCACACCCTTATACTAATACTTTGATGAAGCACCTTTTTGATTTAACTACAGCATTCAGTCTTCCAGGGTAGGAGTCTATCAGCATTGTATATCTTGACTTGTCAATATTTGCCCACTCTTCCTTGCAAAAGCACTTCAAATCTGTCAGATTGCGAGGGCATCTCTTGTGTACAGCCCTCTTCAGGTCACTCCACCAATTTTCTATTGCGTTTAGGTCTGGGGTCTGGCTGGGCCATTCCAAAACTTTAATTTTCTTCTGGTGAAACCATTCTTTTGTTGATTTGGATATATGCTTGGGGTTATTGTCGTGTTGAAAGGTGAAATTCCTCTTCATCTTCAGCTTTCTAACAGATGCCTGAAGATTTTGGGACAAAAGTGACTGGCATTTGGAAGTGTTTATAATTCCATCCACCTTGACTAAAGCCCAAGTTTCAACTGACGAAAACAAACCCCAAAGCATGATACTGCCACCACCATGCTTCACCATGGGGATGGTGCTCTTTTGATGATGTGAAGTGTTGTTTTTGCACCAAACATACCTTTTGGAATTGTGGCCAGAAAGTTTAACCTTGGCCTTATCAGACCATAACACATTTTCCCACATGTTTTTGCGAGACTTGATGTATTGTTTTGCAAATTTAAGCAAGGCCTGGATGTTTTTCTTTGTAAGAAAAGGCTTCCATCTTGCAACCCTACCCCATAGCCCAGGCATATGGAGAATATGGGAGATCGTTGTCACATGTAATACATAACTAATACTTGCCACAAATTCCTGCAGCTCCTTCATTGTTGCTGTAGGTCTCTTGGTGGGTTCCCTGACCAGTTTTCGTCTTGTCTTTTCATCAATTTTGAAGGGATATCCAGTTCTTTGCAATGTCACTGTTGTCCCATATTTTCTTCACTTTTTGATGACTGTCTTCACTGTGTTCCATGGTATATCCAATGCTGTGGAAATTTTTTTGTACCCTTCTTCTGACTGATACCTTTCAACAATGAGATCCCTTTGATGCTTTGTAAGTTCTCTGTGAACCATGGCTTTTGCTGTACTAGGCAACTGAGTAAATGTCAGGAAAATCATACTAGGACAGCTGAACTTTATTTGGGGTTAATCAGAGTCTCTTTAATTGTTGGCAGGTATGTACCCAAGAAGACTGAATGCTGTAATTAAATTAAAAGGTGCTTCAACAAAGTATAAGTTTGAGGGTGTACACACACATGCAACCAGCTTATTGTACTTTTTTATTTTTTTATATTTTTTCCCCTAACAGATTTGGTTGTTTTTCAATTGAATTATACAGGTTATATGCCACATTAATGCAGTGGCAGCTGGTGACTTCAAATGAAAGGAGGGCTGCAGGAGACTACTGAATGGGTGGGGCCAATGGGAATGGGTGTGGCCAACTAGAAAGGGGTTCAAAACCACAAAAACTGGGACTTTAATTAAATACGCTGCCCTAGGTGCCAAACCATCATTATGAGAGTCCAATCAAGAAAAAATGAAGTGTAGAAGAAAAAAAAAATATTTCAATGCATTGGCTACATGATAGCTTACTTAATATCTAGATGGAAACAAAAAGGTTGTGAGGCATGAAAAATTAAATTACTTTTGAAATACATTACTGGAATGCCAGTCAAAATCAAGTATAAAAAAAACAAGCAGCACTCAACTCAAACCACTTCTCCTTGCACTGCCATTCTAATTATAATTTATATTCATCAGCTTTATAAAAGTACCAAGTAACATGCTGAAAGTAGCAATCTCTGTGATACCCCCACTTGTAAAAATGTTTTTTTATCCAAAAAAGACCTGCTGCCTGAGCCTGACAGCAACTATCTACTTGTTTCATGAGGAAAACATGATTAAAGTAAAAAATGAACAGCAAACAAGAAACAAGCTCAAGATAAACTGCTTAAAGGATTCCTGCACAAGTTATGGACCACACATGATAGACCGGCATTCTGTTTACAGGTAAAGCATGCAAAGATGACTGCAAGTCTCCAACAAATGTAATGAGCATCTGAAAGTACTGTAATCCTGTCCATTATTACAAATACCGTCATATGCATTTCAACACCTAAGGCTTATATACTATCTAGTTATGTAAATATTCTCTGCATGGCAACAACAAAAAGGCTTTCAATGTTGGTAATTCTTCAACAGTATGCTTATTAAAGCTTACTTGCATCTTACAGTCTTAGACAAGTTTACCTGATGGTCATTAAAACATTGCTACTTAAATACAGAGCAACAGGCACTGCAGCAACATGCATTTTCTGAATAAGAAGAAGCATAAATCAACAGTGTAAAAATATGACAAAAAAAACAGAACATTCTGCAAAATCAAGGACAGATGAAAAGCTACTGTAGTACTTGTGTCTACCTTGGATGGGGGGATACTCTGCACATTTACTCTGCATAACTGTTCCTTGCCTTGATTGGACATATCCAGAGTCACTATGTGGGGGAGTGGGGTGGAACAAGTATGTCACAATTTGAAATGTCTCCGGCTGACGGTGATAGCCCTGACACATTTGTCATACCTCTCAACCTCAGAGCAAGAAATCTGGGCAAAGCCATAAATAGAAATGGGGCAAAAGCCCCAAAATAAGGACAATTTTTAAATATTGCTCTTATAAACTTAGAAAGATAATAGAATAGTAGGTCTTGCATTAGTATGAATTTTCTGAAGGGTATGAAATCTGAAACTCAAATGTCTGTCATTATTTTCTAACTTCAATCTTTAATGATTTTCCACTAATTTGCCAGAAAAACGGACCAAAAATGTGATGCAAAAATATAAAACAGCCACACAATACAGCTGGGAACCTGTCAAACAAGAGACACTTTTTTAATATTACTACTGTTAACTTAAGCAGTTGACAAAAATAAGAGAATCTACATGCACTTCTGAAATTAAAAGTAATCTATGACAGGCAGTTTACAATAACAGATGAACAGACAGAGGGCCGAAGGAGGGCAGTTTATTTTCTGCAGACACAGATAGTTTTAGAGAGTCAAGGGTATGACTGGAAAGTTCATTTCTTTGTTTGCTGGTGAGGCGTGGACATGGAAAATAGATTCTGGACCCCAGAATTATTTACAAATTACACTTTATGCTATATACACAAAGCTGTCTGGAGGAAAGTGGGCAGCCCTTAATCCCCTGTAGTTGCTGCAATTCAGTTTTCATATTACACAAACTTCAATGTGGCAATGAAAGAAATTATATGTCTACAATCATCATAAATCTCATAAATCTTGCTACCAGATGCCCGACATGTGTGGAGGAATGGCTTAAGTTCAGAAAAAGAAGTTATGTCCTACATAACGTTCCATCTGTATTGTTGATCCTCATTCAGTCATTACGTATGGGTATCGCTTCCGAGCTCGGAACTGAGCTGGCCATTTTCCATGTTCGCGTCAGCTTCAAACTCTCAAGCTAAACTCTTACCCACAATCCCCCTCTCCCTGTTACCTCAGATTGAGTTTGCAAGTCAAAGAAGGTAGACGCTACCTCTGATCAAATAACCTAAGAGAACTGGATGGTGAGATCCACTAGAAGCCACAGGAGGGGGAAGGAGGGAGGGTTGTAATGACTGAACGAGGATCAACAATACAGATGGAATGTTATGGTAAGACATAACTTCTTTATCTGATATTGTTAATTCTCATTCATTCCTTATGTATGGGACAGAGTCCCCAGCTACCTCTATTCCTGGGAGGCTCTCATGGAAGGACATTCCTGAGCACCATAGAACCGAAAGATGCTCTTTCCTGGAGGCCAAATCCAATTTGTAATGATTGATGAAGGTATGAGGCATAGCCCAAGTTGCAGCTGCACAGATGTCATGTAAAGAAGCTTTGGCATGGAAGGCAGCAGAAGTTGCCACCGACCTTGTTGAATGAGCTTTCATGGTAGTAGGCAATGAGATATTACGTTGTGTGTAAATGAAGGTCACACAGTCCTTCAACCATCTAGCTAATGTGACCTTAGCAACAGCAGATCCTAATCTAGGTCCAGAAAAGGACAACAATAACTGGTCATATTTACAAAATGGTTTAGTCCTGTTTACGTAAAAACAGATTTGCCTGTGTATATCTAGGGTATTTAGGCAATACCCTCCACAGTCACACAAACATGATGAGGGGAGAAGTCTCCCAAAAATAAGAGAATCAGTGCCACAGCACAGATACAAATCACACTGCCATACTTTTGAACTGCAGAATGTCCAGATTTTTGTCTCATATTTTTTGTCTGTTCCTCATAAACTGTATGGTTTTCTTGCAAATCTGTGAGGATTGAAATCACTAAATAATAACATGCATTTGAGTCTCAGACTTCATACCCTTCAGAAAATGCATGCTAACACAAAACTTATTATTCTAGCAACTGTTCATATGAACAATATTTAAAAATTGACCCACGTTTTATCGCATCATTATTTTTGGCTTTGCCCAGATTTCTTGCAATTACAGGTTGGGAGGTATGTACACTAGAAGCAGTTTTCAATAGCAAGCAGTCACCTGCCTTTCAATACTTGATGAGCCAGATTCTCTAAAGTTCACAGAAACTATTTGCAGACAGCGCAGCATGCGGAATCACAGTGGATGCGATTTCAGAAAACTCTCTGAGAGCACTCTGAGTACTTAACTAATCAGCGTAAAATAATTACGGATTCCACTCACACCCATCTCATTCCAAAACACATTGGGTACCCCCAACACAACTTAAATGCAACAAACTCCAATGCCAACTCTGTTTCTAAAATCCTCAGCATATGCTATATGACCCACAAGGAACAGAAGCTGCTACTATGGATTCTGCCATATTCTGTAACAATACTGAAAAAAGAAAAATGTAATTGCAGCAGGCTGCAGTGATGCAAGCCATAAATGAGGATGTTACTGTGTGCCCTAGATAGCAGCCAGCTAGAGTCAAAACAAGGCTGCAACTATACCAGATGTCAAACCAGCAAATAAATGACAGCAACCAGCTATATAGACAACTGCTGCAGGTTGTCTGCAACATGTGTGCCCCACCCATCTATGTATTGTCTGCGAGGGAACCCCATCCCCCTTAGAAACAAAGTGTGTTTCAGCCTGGGTGTACTTGCATCTGGGACATTCCAGAGACTCATGGGGGATGCTAAGGGAGTGGCACAGAAAGCTGCTAGCTGTATCCTGGCAAAATTCCTTGCAAAAATTTGCAGAAATGTAGATGACTACATCCAATTTCCATCCGCCACCCCAGAGCAGAGAACTGTAATGTGCAAGTTTTACAGCACTGCAGATTTCCCCCATGTACTCATTGCAATAAACTGCACACACATCGCTATCAAGACACTTGCACATCCTGTAGCAGACTGATGCATAAACAGAAAGTTCTGGCCTTCCTTGAACTGCTGGGTTGTGTGTGCAGAAGATGGCAGCATAACAAACATTAAGGCAACACACCCTGGAAGTGTCCATGATGCTGCCATATGGAGGAAATTGGACTGAGGGCTGCATTCCAGCAAGGTGAAATATCTGTGGCAATACTACTGGGTAAGTACAGGAACACAGATAGGATGTAAACTAAGAATACCCCTCCCAACAATATTCATGCTGACCAAAAGTGTTTATTCCCCACAACAGGTAACTATGATTGTCCACTGGAGCCGTGGCTAATGACCCTGTACCATAAACCATCCACCCCTGTAGAGGAGGCCTACAACAGAGCTCACTCAACAACCAGAAATGTCACAGAGCATGTATTTGGAGTACTCAAAGCTATGTTCAAATGTCTGGACCCATCTGGTGGTGCACAGCAATGCATACCTGAGAAGGTAGCAAAGAAGATAACTGTGTGCACCATGCTATACAACATGCTAACTAGAGAACATAGTAGTCTTTCAGCTGCAGGTGTGTGTGTGTGTGTGTGTGTGTGTGTGTGTGTGTGTGTGTGTGTGTGTGTGTGTGTGTGTGTGTGTGTGTGTGTGTAAATCTCAGAAGTCTGAAGATGATATCCCACAGATATTAGAGCAGGAGCAGAAGGACATAGGAGACAAAAGACATAGGCACAGGCAATATAGGGTGCGACCACAAGTGCAAGCCCAGGCAATGTGACTATGTCTGACCCACAACTTTGAGTCATGGCAAGTCAAATGTACACAGATTAATCTTTGAAGTTCATGTGTTGCTCCACCACAGCAGCATGGATTGCATCTAATGGCAATTACCCACTAGCTGTACACACTGAGCATCAGACATAACCCAATAATCATAGCATATGACATTATGAGCATATATAGTACAAATCTATCACAACAGGGATCATCAACTCAGGGCAGGTATGCATACAGACTTAGATTGTTGTATCAGTATATGGCACACAATAAGGGGCACACATCAGTGCAACACATTCCTATCTCTCCACTATAAAAAGCTGCGAACAGGTTAACAACACAAGGCATAATGCAGAGCTGTTAATATCACAAGATAAATGTATCACTGTAAAGTATGGATAAAGTCATGTAAGAAAGTGAGTCAGATATGTTAATGAAAACTGTTGGACTTGTGTTATCAGACTTATTGTCAGTGTTCTGCACAGCAGTCATCACTGCCATGGGGAAAGACTGACACTACTGGACAGAGCGGCTCAACTGTCTGTGTTACCCTAACGCAGTCTATGTTGGCCACACACAAAGCTCACACTGCGGCCTGTTCTGCTTCTACCACATATGGAAATACTTGGCTCAGGTTGCTCCATAGAGGAAACTGATGTGGTGACAACAACATATGAAGTTGAAGGAGCATGGTTGTGACTTGACTGTCTGGTTGTGACTTCTGGGCCCATAGAAGATGGGCCAGCAGCAGAAGTTTGAGCACATTGGAGCATAGACATTGATGCCCAATGGGTTAGGTTGGTTTTGCTGAGAGGGGGCATGCCTCTACCATGTGGCAATTGGCAAAGAATAGTCAAGGCATACAGAATCCTGCTTGTACTACAGAACTGTTGTAGTACTGTAGAGGACAGGGATTCTACTGGCCATGCCACAGATAACATACTTTCATTCTGAGCAGCCACTGACACTATTACCTCCCCCTGTCTGTGCACCTGTCTTTCATGTAGCACAACCAGGTGGTGTGTAACAACGATCTATGGCACAGACAAGTGCACAGATATCAAATCCATGACATTGCTGGGAGTATTCATTTGCCAGTAGGAGTAGGAGAACTCCCTCTGACACATGCCCATGTACACCAGCTGCATGCCTATGTCTACTGTGATGGCCAGTATCAATATAATGTGGGGAACTGTCAACATCAGCAGCAGTCTTAACTTCAGCCTGTTGTTCATTGACTTCATTTTGTGCACCATCCAATGTCCCCTCATTGTCAGAATGGCTGGGCAAGTTTCCCTCCACATCTGAGGCTACAGTTGCATCTACATGACTGTCACCATCTTGACTGGACTGCATCACCATGCCACTGTCCTGTTTGCCATTGGCCGTGCTACCATATTGAGATGCATCAGCTCCCACATGGTGATCACTGGATGGGATAATGGAGGATACAGACAGTTGATGTGCTAAAAGAAGAGACAGATGACACAGATCAGGACAATGTGCTTTCATCACATGCTGGATATCATTAAAGACATATGCCACATATATCTGCTGGATATCATTAAGGACATATGACACATATATCTGCTGGATATCATTAAGGACATATGACACATATATCTGCTGGATATCATTAAAGACATATGACACATATATCTCACTGCAATGTTATAGATAGTACTGCTTTACCATTTGGTCTTGTTTGTGTATGGGTCATGGAATCTACGTAACAGGGATTTGACAATTAGGCTACATAGAAAACATACATGACATATGTGAGGAACGCAAACATAGCACATACATGACAAGTCCTCGAGTGAAGACAGTCTGGTAGAAGAGGGATGAACTACAACTATTATAGGAAAAACGTCATCATTATTAATCACATTATTGCCGGCATTAACCATTCGAACAGCATTAAAACATACAATAGGTTTTACATAGACATACCACTTGTTTGTGCAATTGATGATAATGCAGTCTGTCCTTTGAATGGGTACAAGGACACAGTATTTAGGAAGGACAACAACAGGAGTAACAGCAATGACATGTATGAAGGATAGGTAATAGCAAACCACAAACAGACTCCCTCTGTTGTGAGTTTGTGTGTTGTACCACAGATCCTGCAGTGGGAAAGTAAAACAAAAGACAACACAGTCATGTATGCAAGCAACATAATACTGACAGCATGACATATACAACACAGTAATAGGATTGCAGATACTCACGGGATGGACATTGCATTTATTGGCCAGATGCCCCTGTGTCAAAAAACAGTGATATTAATGTAAAATATCACAGGTCTGCTACAAATTGTTGTAAACTATGAAGCTGCTGTGGTAACATATCTGGTCTGTCTGCATTTCCACCTGCATGCCTTCGGACCCCACTGGATATAGCTGTATTGTATAATGTTTAGGGAAATATCAATATGGCAGTAAGGAGCTGTGCCATGCCATGAGGCTGAGGCAATAACAAGTAGTGGTCACAGTAAAACCACATGGAGACACTCACCTGCCATTCCCTGGTGTTATCCGGAAGTAGAAGGATCTGTGAATATTAATGCAGGCAGTATTACACATTTTGTTTGCACTGTTCTGCCTGTACTGCAGTTGTATGAGTACATGTCATTACATTTACATTCATCATCATCATCACCCTGTGTGGATCTGTGGGCACAGTTCAGTTCTGTTCCTCTAAATCAAAAATGACAATACATGAATATGCATAAAGCAGCAATATGTGATGATTTACTCTGTACTCATCCTTGTCATGTGAAGTAAGTTATACACATTCGGCCTGGAACTCCTGCTTCTGTCCCACCTAAGGAATGTGTCACTACCCCCTCAACATATGCAGGGAAGCAAGAAATATTGTGATCTCATCAGGGGAGTCAATGGTATCACTTGATCTCTCATACTGTCGTAACCTGTTGTCATGTCAGAACAACATCGATGACAGACCTCACAGGATCTGTTGTGACCTCCAAACTCACTAATCATGTTGGTGATGTCAGCCCACACTTCATTCCTCCATATTGTATTCCCTTCCCATCCAAGGAGTCTCCATCCATGATGTCTCAGAGCATCTAGTATGATGTAATTTTCTTGTGGGGAGAAATTGTCGCCCATAGGTCTGTTTGCCAATTGAAAGACAGTGATATGCACATGATCATATTCCTGGCAGGGCCCAGTTATGCAGATGACTATGTGGACAGCTTATGTAACAAGTAAACAGTATGCAGTCATGTGCAATGTAAAAGTCTATGAAACACTGCCTGTGAGATATACCAATGTGACATATAGAAAGTAACAACAATGCCTGCATACATAACAGTTGTAAAATCAGCGTAACTTGCTATATCTGTAGAGACTGTCTGTGGGATTAGAACTCTGTATACTATATATTTGTTGACTGGAGGGCAAAAGACATCAGTATTATGCCACAGGACTCTGCATGAATTTAATGTTAGAATACTATACAAATTACCAGTTGAACAACTTAAAGAAAGCATCAGAAAACCTAAGTATCCATAAGCAGGCCACAGTGAGTGCAGATCCTTTTTATACTGAGGCAGTAGTTATAAGACTTGTGTTAAGAGCCATCAGTGAAGAAATATCCTTAACAGCAGAAGGTCACAATACATACTGATCATGTCGGAATACATAGGTTTCCATACATACACCTCAGAATGTACTGTGTTACCCATAAGACATATGGATGACTCGTAAATCCATCTTTATGTACTGTTCACTTTTGCTATGTAAATCTGTCTATAAAACTTTATATGGGAAATTGCTGCATGTCATTAATGCAGACAGGAGCACCTGTATGCATGAAGGTAAATTAAATATCACTTCACTAAGTACAAGCATTTATCTTAAAGTACACATTTTCAATCAAAATAACTCAAAACAGGTACATTTGAGAATAAGCAATGTTAACAGAGGTAATATTCCCCAAAACAGAAATGTTAGCAGGTGACAATTTACCTTCTCTACTACCTATGTGCCAGGTATCACTGAAAGTAATTGCACCCGTCTTTAAGTGCCATTTGCACCATGCATAATTAATGAGGTCTGATTACAATTCCAGGTTTTAAAATCCCATATGCACATGTCTGCATAACTTCTTGAAATTTGGTGCATTAACCAGTAGCTTGGTGTAATGGGCAGGTTCAAGTACCCAATAGGTATTGATAAATGGCATCATGTGTGGCACATGCCCATTATCTTCCAATGATCTAACGTCATAAATGTCATTTTTAAATATAGATTTTGATATGTTTACAGATCAGACCATTGCTATCTGTGAATTGAGTGGAACCTCAGTGACCATTTTTCCATTTATACTACATTTTCCATTGGAAAATCAAGATGGATACTTCCAGGAGGCTGTGACATATACAGCCACCCAGTTGGACTGAGGAGGAGACCACACAGATGCTGACCATCTACGCTGGAGTGGAGCATCGGATGAGAATCAGGTCAAGGAACATAATGATTGACATTTTGAAAAGGATTGCGAGAGAGCAATGACAAAGTATGGGGATCTATTAGACTGGAGTGCAGGTTCACCACCAGTATGATGTCCTGCATCAGAGTGACATGGAGGAGTTTCATCAGAGAGTTGCCAAGTTGCAGAGACACACAGTGGATCCCTACAGTAAGTGCCGCAATCCTACATATAGCTGAGCATTCCTATGGAATTTAGAGATATAGCTGTGTTCCAAATACATCAGATTGATGGCTTTTATAACCAAGTTGACAACACTTAGCTCACCTAGATAATTAAGATGATATGGTGACTGCTCTCCATATAAGTACGGGTTCTAGTCCCATGCTGTTAATGTTTTTACTAATGTTTATAAGTTATAAAATTCTGAACCTTGTAGATGTACATCTGTTTTCCAACATATAATGACACAATTTCACACATCAATTATAGTCATCTATCACTGACGTCTGTAGCACCTAGGCCTCTGATTACTATGTATTTCATAGTTATCCATTACAGTACTGCAGTATCGCCTACTTTAGCAGTATATATCTGAACAGTAATTCATAAATAACTTCTTCACTTCATTCCTCCTAATAAAGTGAACATTCTTACTACAGTTCTATTGGTTTAAGACAAGAGAAATGCCTGTCTGACTAAGTACACATGCTTTCAGTTATGCAGTGATAGCTGTTATTTCATTAGATTATAATTGCCAATAAGTGTCTGATGTTTCCATATTGATCTGTTATCTGCAGGAATATGGATAAACACAACCAGTACCTATTCGTTAAGAAGAAACATGTGCCACCTGATATCTCAGCCTGTAAGGAAACCAAATACCATGCTTATATTTTTGTGTGCTGCGGGTTCAAATCCACATGGAGAAACACATCATTAAATTGTTATCTTGGTTTATTTCACACATAGTTGAATAGTCTTCTCTACATAACTGTTTATTGATATTAACATTTATTTTTTGTGCATGGTTACAAATAACTCAGTTATTTGCCAAATTTCTACAAATATATTTGTAAGTTGTAATGGTGTATTAAATGCAACTGTTTATGTGTAGGGTTAGTAAGGGTTAGTAAAGCTTGCTACAGTACATACTGTTGTATGTCTGACAAAGTTTTGTGCAATATTATTATTTTCAAAAGTGCTATCAAGTGTTGTTTTGTCATCAGTTATTAAATTCACTTCAACAACCACCTCATCCTTAACTTTTGAGGGAATCAGATGGTCAGAGTTACAGATGAAATGCAGAACAGGGAGATATAGTGATGTCTGCATTTGATTTATGATGTGTAACTGAATATCTTTAAATGTAGTTTTCCCACATACCTTACAGCATCCATAGTTTACAGCACCTTTTATATCTTTGTCATGCGGCAGTGTTGGGCATGATTCCATTTAAATGTCAGGATTTGTTACATGTGCTTGCTTTGCATATGCTTGCCATGCTTCATGCTGGCCAATATTCAAATGTTCAGGTGTTGTCATGATTCCCACTGGTAAGTTGTGTTATGCATGCCATTGCATGGCCTTGAGTGAACTGCTCACATTGATGATGGATACATTCTCCCTGATATGTTCTGTTATTGGACATGTACATAAATATAGATAAAGTGACACAGGGAAGGTGTTGTTTGCATTAGGAGACATTCACAAGCAGCAACTGTATTGATTATAATTGTGCTACTTGCTCATATTTGCACTATTTCAAATTGAATGGTTTTAAACAAGAAGTCTGATGTATTTTACTGCATCTTAAGGCTCATATTTGAGTTTGCATTAGTCACAAGTGGATAGGATGTTGATTAAAGTATGTTAGAATGCATAAATCAGTTTCATTTTAAGGTCATCTGATACCTTGCCAGGAATGTGTGGTGTGATAGTCATTTGCCTTTCATTTCTGTCATGTTTTGAGATTCATCTTCACTGAGCATGGGACCCATGGCCACTCACCAATCAGATGCAGATGACGAGCACATACCAGGCCACTGCCAGAGTCCTCAGATAATGATGATGAGGAAGCTGGATCTGCACCTGCATGAGCCATCATGCCTGCTTCACCTCAGAGGAGATGATGCCAGGACCAGAACAGAGATGATTATGAGGAGGAGATCCTAGAGGTTGTGACCGATGTGTTTTGAACACAGCTGAGGGACATGATGGGGAACTTCTTCCAGGATATGGCATGTTCTATGAGTGACTCATTCAGGGAGATACCCTGGGAGATCATTCATGGGGCTCATTCCCCATCGGCCTGGTCCCTCGGGTCCATAAGTATTGTCTCTGTGCTCCGATTCTTTTATGTTGCCAATATGCTGATTGCCATATAATTGATAGGACTATATATGCATTTATGTACATGCATACTTTGTAGCTGCCATACGTATGTGTTACATGTGTAAACATGCAATGCAGATACGTGGTGTGGCATTTAACTATGCTTCAATGTGTGCATGACACACATTAATGCATTACACTTTCCTCCCACATTTAGTTGACCATGCATTGTGGAAGTTAAAATGCTGCTAGTACTGCAACAATTAGGTTGTAAATATATTTTACTGATGGAAACTGACAGACAACTGATGTTGTCCATAGTCCAGCAGTACCACTGTGGAAAGGTTCGGATTTGTGCATTGCCATATCATGTATGTGCAACAGAAGGACATGTCATTTCCCATATTTTTGAATGACAGTCATCATGCTGTCCCACTGCCATGATGTGTTGTTGTGTGCCATGGGTTGGCAATGCTGATGCCATGTAGGCTTGTACACAGGTATGTCATACCGGGTCTATATCAGAACATCGAATTTTTAAAACTTTGAATGTTCTAATATCGACCCATTTTAATCGAACGCTAAAAATACTGAAGATGCAGAACACCAAATTCTTTCCTAGGGAAAGAATTTGGTTGGCCGGTTCTGTGGCTTCACTATTTTCAGTGCTGTGGTGGAGATTTACGGGTCGGGTTCAGGTAAGTGTGAGATTGTGTGGTTGTTAGGATTAGAGCATGGGTAAGGTGAGTTAGGGTTAGGGTGCGGGTTAGGTGAATTAGGTTTAGGGGTGGGTTAAGTGAGTTAGGGTTAGGGCGCGGGTTAGGTGAGTGTGCGATAGTGATGGACCTTAGGGTTAGGGTTTGGGTTAAGGTAAGTGGATAGATAGTAGTGTATGTATAGTTTAGTGTAGGGTTAGTTGCAGGATTATAAGTGTGTGTGTGTGTATTGATGTTTTTTAGGTGTGCTTGTGTTGTGTGTATGTGTTTCGGAATAGCAAATATTTTCCCAAGGAAAAAATTTGCTGTTCTGAATGTTCGATATTATGTGGTTTAGATATTTGAGGTTCGATGAAATAGCGTTCGCTATTTTCATCTTTCGATAACGTGATAAAAACGCGTCATACCATTACTTATTCACAAAAGTTCACACTTTCTGCCAACAGTTGTACACATTAACTGGTTATTGTACTTGTCTGTGCACATAGATTGATACTGACACACAATTGTACCTTTAACATGTGAGCATTTACTGTCGTATCACTGATGTGCTGTAATGATGCTCACAAGAGTGGCCTCTGCTCAGTAATAAACAGGGTGTGTGACATACACCTTCATTTGTTTCTTCAATATTGACATGACATGATATGTGTATGTGATTGAAATTCTTAGCTTGCTTATCTATGCCTGCTGATGTTACATGATTGCACATTACTGTGTATGTGTGACTTATACATGCCCATTTCTGTGGACATCAGCAATCATTCTGTCCATGTGACATACATTTGCCATTTGCTTAAATGCATTTCATGTTGGCTTTGACAGCACCCAATGTGTGGTACACATGCATTTGTAGTGTGTAAACTTACCTTGTTGTCCTGCTTTTCCCTGATGGTGGTCCAAGTTGGACACCTCACTTCTACCTTCACATTATATTTTGCAGATATTTTTGCCTTTATTGCAATTATTGACCATTGCCATGAATTACATTTCTGACATAGTGAACATGCACCAAATGTAAGGCCATTTTACAGATGCAGGACATCTGCACACAAGTCACTGGCTACTGCTTGCAATGCATCTGTGTTCTCATTATACTTGTATGTTAACCAGTGCACATTTTTGAAATTCATGTGCACAACCTGATATATTTTTTAAGCTGCAGTGTTAGAATTTTACAATATTCTTACATGCCATTGGTGTGTGTATGTGTACTGACCTTGCTTTCATGTATGTTCCATTTAGGCCACTGACTGCCATACACATACGCCTATACCTGTGTGTTTTGTTTGACATGGCATATGTGCATCACATATATGCATTCCACTACACATTTGTTTGGGTTGTGTACATTTACTTGTATATTTAGCAGCCATTTTTCTGCTTTGCTATAGTACTGCTGTTTGGCATTGTGCTTGGTTGTTTGCCTTTCACATGCATAGTCAGAGGTTCAGCTCTGTCCTCTGTTGGAGTTAGTTGGCATTTTTACATCTGCATTTACTTATTTGTAATGTTGCTTGGCTCACACTTGACTGCTGACAGACTATTTGGATGTGTGTTTATTTATCCAATGTGTACTGTGATCCTTGTTTATTACCCTATACCACACAGCTACCATTGGTCATACATATCCAGATATGACTGACACACAATTTGCAACATGCTGCAACATGATAGTGTATAGGTAGATATGTCTTTCTGCATTTCACCATGGCTGGCATGCATCCCCACTCTGTTTAACAACTTTCCATTGCCCATGTTGTGTAGTGTGCTACCTGTGTAGCTTAACTGTCCTTACTGTTTTTTCCAACCTTTTTCTGTTATGTGTTGATATTTGTTCTATAGGTATACTTCTGTGATGGCCTTCTCCTCATCTTTCCCTTTCATTCTACTCTTAAAAAAAAAAAAAAAAAATGAGGGCTATTCCCACTATAAAAAAATGTTGCCCATGCACCTCTAAATTTCTCTCTGATTTTCCTATTCCAACATTCCTCTTGTGTGTCTTTTTTCTTCACCCGTACCCCACATCTTCTTTTCTATCTCCCACTGTCCTTGGATGTGTGCATTACTTGTGTTCCACACGGAAGTCCCACACTCATTGTTAGCTAATGTTAGATGTGGCTGTGATTGCCCTTTGCCTTTATTATTTTTTTATTTGTAAATGTATGAAAGTTAGCATTTTTTTATAATAACAGAGTTAAGGTGATATTCTGTAGTTGTCCTTAAGGTTATTGGAGAGATTTTGTTATAGATATGTATTTGAGACTGTCAGAATACTTGAATTGTGATATTTTTGTAACTTTTTAAATGTATATCATATTTTGGAGGTGAATTTTCATTATTTATGGATTACCTGTGAGTGATATACAGTGCATCATTACTACTGACTTTGTGCACCGAGATATTCTCAGTTCACTGTGGCACATTTACATATTACATTGTTATCTGCAACTTTGGCACTGATATCAGCATAATGCACCAGATTCCACATGGAATCTGACCAGATGTCTTGCAGCTTGGGTGCCTAACACTCAGGGAAAGTAAACTTGGCAACCTGTAAAGAAGCCCATCTCTCTTTTGAGATGAATACTCCCTTAAATTCAGGATGGTTGTCCTGAAAGTTCAGACTGGATTGTTGTAATAATTATCACTAAATTTTAGGTTTACAGAGCATTTGGAGTACATGACAATTAGGTAAATCAAGTAAATCACTGCATGGTCTAACCACATAGCCACTTGTTTGAAATATTGAACAGTTTTAATTCTTTCCCTCAATAAGGAAACACTTAACCAACACCACAACTTTGCCTGTTTCCTCACTGCAGTGTAATCTTGGAATTAGTATATATATATATATATATATATATATATATATATATATATATATATATATATATATATATGCAGTTAGGGAAGTGTGGGGGGGGGTGTTGGGGGCAAAGCCCCCCCCCCACATGGGTGGGTTTGATTTTGTGCAGTTCATGTTCCAGTATACCTTTGGTGAAGTGCTTCTTTACCCAGGGAGAGATTTCATCATTTGCTGAAATGCCAGTCAGTAAACAGAGGCTCGATGAATTTCTATTTCTGAATAGAAATTTGATAAAGTGATATAGACCTGGTGTACATGCAGTTCATGAATGAAAGGGGTCCAAGTACCAGTGCACCTTCCCATTTTACAAACACTAATAAATATAGTCTATAAGTCTAATATTTGAAGAAGAGCTGTAACTGGTGGCTGCATGGAATTTTGATGGGGCTTTGTCAATTATATTGGAGGAAGGTTTGCCTGTAATTGGTAACTTTTTATTAGCAAACTGCATGTTCATACTTGATGAGTCCCATCAATGGATTTTAAAGGTCTAGGCAGTTGGTACTTCTGAATTACTTTATGCAAGAGCATGACTTTAGTGTAAATGATTTTTGAATTTAGACTGAGACATCCTAGAGGTTGAAGAGCAGCATAAGGCTGGAATTCTGATGGACGTCTTGCTGCACAGTTGAATTACTCTGTTTATGATGCCCCACGTCTGTGCCAGTAAATCAAGGAGCCTTGATCCTCACCACTGGCATCTGTGGGAGACATTCACTGGGAGGTTAACCAGTATCTCCAGATGTAGCTCTCTGAATCATGCACAATCAAGCACAATTTCTCTTAAGAGTACATGGGGAACACAGTCAGTCTGCAGCTGGTTTCTTCCTCTTTCTCCAGATCCCCAATAAGACTCCCCACTGACACAGCTATAGCATTGAGATCTCAGCTGAGTATCCAAGCCAAGACCTCCAGCACCCTCTGTATTCAACCAATGCTTCATGTCCCTGCCAAAATAACTGACATACACACTCTTGCAAATCTGATTTACACACCCACACACATGCCTGGGAATGTCTGGCACAAGTTTACTAGCCATGACCTCTTCTGCCCAGGCTATAAAGTATGCTACTAGACACTCCTGCCTGCTACCTTAATATACTGAGTGAAATTAGTATTAATACAAATGGTAGTTTGACCTAGAGCAAGGCTATTAGGAGTGGCCCACACAGTATCACCAAATAAATATGCAAATATTCTCAAAAGTTAAATATCTCTACAAAGATCAGCAACAATGAAAGGTTTAAATATATTTAATAATAAATTATAAAAGAACAAGACAATAGTAAATATCTGTTCACAGTGACATGAGAGTTCAAATTCACAGAAAATATTTAAAATAACATTGAAGGGCAGACTCAGACAAATAAAGAAAAACAATATCTAAAATAAGCTTCACTGTATTCCTGACTGAATTTAAGAGAATTATAGTATTCCCTAATAACTTACTTGGGCAAAGCAAGAAGAAATATGTGAGCAGTCTCTCTAGTCAGGTCCGAAATAGAATACTCTGCCTCACCAAGAGACTTCTCAAAATAATATCAAAAATATTAGTTCTGGGATAGCTTGCAGAATGGCATCACTTCTGGTCATCTGACGTCTAGTTCCCATGCAAACCCCCATTGCTGGAAACTGGCAGGATTTAGTACCTACCTGTAAAAATACACACACAAGGGATTTTGCTCAGATTTGTGGCAGGTACTGGAAGTCATAAAACAACTTCATACCTCCACACTTTCAGAATTGTAATTAGTTCACCCCAAAGACAATCCAGAAAGTTTCCTAGTAAACTTTGTGTCTCTGGCTGCATTGAAACCTGAGAGATAGCATCTTTATGGTCTAGCCCATAAAGTGATTTAATTTCAGATATATTTTAAAGTTTTCTGGACTGAATGTAACCTTCTGTCTTCCAATTTCCTCTATTAAAACATATAGGTTCATAGGTTCATACTAGGCTAATTGCCCTTGTGGGCCATTTTAAGCCTAGCCAATTACCTGATGGGAGAATCAAACCCTGCACCTTGTGTCTGCAAGGTAAACACCTTAACCATTCTGCCATCCTACCACACTGCATTATAGTTTAAACAGTTACAATAGTGCATGTACATTTCTGTTTTCTCCAGTAGGACATACTGTGAACACATTTCAAATGCAAGCACTTTGCAAATACCTTTTCAACACAAACATCTGTGCAAATCAGTTTGATATACACATGACATACAGTTCCAATACATTGGTAACACAAACATCTTCTATAAATCAGTTGGATATTCACAAATGACATATAATTATTTACAGAATTCCAGCTAGCTGTGCTGGCACATGTCATACATCCACTGCACTACTTCTCCCTGGCATAGCTAGCAGTACCTACTAGTGTCACACTGTTGTAGGTTGGGTTTAATTTATTAGATGTTTTTATTTTTATTACTCTGCTGGTAGATGAAAACTGAATGCTCAAGCTTAAGCTGTGTAAGGTTCAACTTGCCAAAGATCAGAGTTCCTCTACAGGGAATCACCGTCCATGAACTCTGCCAGAAATAATTCAGAGGTTAATAGGAGGTTACTAGGTTAATGGACCTATAGCCCTTAAAAGCCTAATCATATTTATCACTAGTTGCCCCAGTTGTTGGTGGTTAGGTGAGTGAAGTTTGCAGAGGTAGGTGAGTGAAGTTTGCATCCCTTTTTTTTAATTACTGCATCTGTGGAATTGTTATGTATATGTGTTTGGGTAATGCTGTGAGTTTGTTCCCCCAAAAAATACTTTACAAATTGCTTTATGGAAGGATTTTTTTTTGATGAATGTAGTAAAGAGATTGCAGTCCTTGGTACATTTGTTATCTTCCACTCACAGTGCATGCAGGTTTTTTTTTTTTCACTTTGTCCACAACTAACCAATTTGGGAGGAAGCAATGTTTCAAACAAGTTATTCCTTAGATGATAGACATAAGTAATAGTTGGCCTCACATAGTTCCTCAGTTTTTTTTTTTTTCTCAAGTCATCTGCAGTTCTACCCAAATATTTTCAGCTGATAATCATGTTCAGTTTTACCTAAAGAAAAAACAAAAATACTAGTCTTATGAAGCTTGTCTTTGTGTTCTTTGTGTATTTTACATTAAAGGTGTTAGTTTTATTTCCATTCATTAGCAACTCGTTTTGTATGAAACAGTCATTCATGAAGTTGAATTCCTTTGCAGATAATGCAGCAATGATTCAAGTTTAGCAGAAGAAAGGATCGATCTGGAATTGTGAGTATACTGTAGTAACTGAATTCCATTAGTGTAACAGTGCATATAATTTATGAAGATATTAGAAAATCAATAGACCACCTGAAGAACATCATTCATTTATGTATTTTATTTATTTATTTTATTTATTTTATTTGCTAACATGATGGTTGGACTGGTCCTTGAACTTTTTTCAGCCACAACCCAGGTGCAACAGGTTAATGTAAGTTAAAGTTACAGAAAGTTTACATTGAACACTGTTACAGAAGGCACACACACACACACACACACACACACACACACACACACACACACACACACACACACCTATCTAAATATCTGGCTAGCTACTTATCTATCTATCTATCTTTGGCTGTTTAGCTGGATTGCCAACTGGCTCACAGAAAAGGCACAAATAATCAAAACGGGATGTTACCTCCTCAAAGAAACCAGTTATCAATGGAATACCCCCCTCCCCGGGTTCTGTGTTCAGATCTCTCTGTTTGCCATCTACTTTTCTGAAGTCAAAGCCAATAACAAAGGGCTCTGGCTGACAAAATTTGAAGATGACTGCAGGCTAGGAGCAATAATTGAATCTCCAAATAACTTAGCCATCCTGCAGGAAGGTTTGTCTCAAATAAACAACTAGACAGACTCAAAGCCCGATCACTATACTTGGTATCCTAAAGACAGCTAAGAGAGGACCTGTGGCTGGCACAGAAGGCATCTTCTGAACTCTTACTAATGGATTTACTGCACATCAGCAAGTCAAATGGCATCATAAATACTTATTCTAGGTATCTAATCCTCTTCTGCAACATCAACAAAATTATTTGGAGGTACAGGTATATCTCACAAAGGATACCGCTGCTGCAGAACAGACTCTCCATCCACATAAAGCAAAGTTCATCCATGTCCATTTTTAACTGTATGCATGGGAAATGAAAATTTACCCCAGGATTGACCTCTGTATTACTAGTGGACAGAGGCAGCTCCTAAATGCTTTATCCTGTGCATGGGTCCCCCTCAAATTATCTTTGGTATGATCTTAGTTATCCTCCTTAAGGGTAATATATAATTATCGACCATGGGATGGGTAAGGCCAATCTATAACCAAGTGGGAAAGGTTATTTTAAGCTCAAAAAGAAAAAAACTGGCTAGGCTTAAAATGCCCCACAAGGGCAGCTGGCCTAGTACTTACCTGTAAACCTATGAACTTACAAAACTTTAGAGTTAAAATGCAATTAATGCATATGTTGAGAAACATAAGTAATGACAATTTAACACAAAACATTTTATTACTAATATAGATCAGGAAGTAAAGTAAATGCATGCTTGGCACTATTTTAGATAATATTGATTTAAAGTATAAGAGAATGAGAGGGCAGATTGCCAGCAAAATTACCCCTAACCTATTAGGTAGCAGTCAAACCATTTCTAGATGTGTGGCTATGACAGCCCACTAGCCTCAGTCATTACAGAGGTAAGGATTTGTCAAAAATCTCTGAAAACTGTAGTATGAATGTAATTAGAAAGAAATTCCTTATCAGAATTAAAGAATATGTAGTTGGCTATTCAGCTCCAAGTTGTTTAAGTGCTATGACCTAATCTAAAGCCATAAATAAACTAGCAAAAAATAAATAAATAAATAAATAAATAATAAACAACAATGTCCTGAATCCAACAAACACTTAATAACACCCTGCTGCTTAGCGCCTCAGGTAAAATCTTCAAGAGTAAAACACATACACTTAAATCTCACGTTATATAATAACACAAATTCAAAACTTAATGATGTAAGTACATTAAACTATTCCAACTACATTCATTATTAATCCCATATGGGTCCAGTGTCCCCAATTTTAAAATAAATCTTTTTCTTTCTTTAAAAGCCATTTTTAATAAATTATTTTTTATATTTACCCTGATACAATTTCATAATAGTAGGGTGTTTATTTTTACATTACCGTTACAACATCCGTGTAAATATTGATTCACTGGATTAGTTAACTTATTGCTCCTAATATCAAATAAATGTTCCTGTAACCTAATCTTAAATGACTGGCTAGTCTAGCCAATAAATATTAAATCACATTTACATTTCAGTGCATAAATAACTTTATCAGTATAGCATACAAAATACTTTATAATCTGCAACTTTGTATTATGAATAAAATAGAATAAAATAAAATAAAATAAAATTGTGGCCAACATACTAAAATATAGAACACCTTCTGCACCGGAAAGTGCCTACTTTATTACTAAGAATACTAATAGAAAACCTAACATCTTTGGCCGGATTCTGTAAAGTTCACAGAATCTGACACATTCCACTAATTATCAGCACAAAAGTTGCAGATATGTCTGTAATATGTAAATAAGGGTCAATTAACTTAGACTATTTTGGCACATAACAGAGTTTCTCAGTAGCAATGGTGCACTGCATATTAGTCACAGCTACTCTATAAGTCATGAAAATTGTCTCATAAGGCATGATGTATATTAACAAAGTTATGGAAATACTATCCCCATCTATGCTGCATGACATTAGTAAATACATATTTGCAGCAATCTCTCTAATAAGCTTGGAGAGAACTATGAGTTATCGCTGCAAGTCATTTATTAAAAAATATACTTGCCTTCACTTTAATAAAAAAACACACATAAACTAGAGCCACGGTCACTATCCAAATTTTACTGTACTTCCTAGTACTTTGGCTAACTTTCCTTCCAGGGAATAATTAGCATCAAGGATAGTATGATTTTTATACAAATCCATCAATTAAGCAATTGAACAATTAAATAATTTACTAATGAGTGAGTCATGGTGACTAAATACAATCAAATCTAAACAATTATCAGCATCATCCTACAGATGCAGACTGAACTGTTTATAAATTCTTAAATTCAAGATCAATCTTATTTTTCAGTGGCAGCACAAACCACAAAAAGGCAGGTCTACCTTAAGAAATCCAATTGAGACAACCCGTAGTTCGCGAGAATCTTTGTTTTCATCTACTAAGGCTAATACCAGTACCAATGGAAGGAAAAGCATGTTGTTTGATGAATTGAGTACAGATGGAGACCAACAAGTACAGCAGAACAGTACACAATGTGTTAGTCCTCAGCAAACAGCTAGAAAACGAGGTTGGAGATGGAAGAACAAGAGAAAATTAAATTTATGGTGACTGTTGTTCAGGACTTTAATGTTATGCAAGCAATTGCAGCTTCATCAAATGGTGTTAATGTTTTTGAATACAGGCACAGGTATGTAGAAGATAGCACGTGTAATGTTTGTAATAGTATACTGGGGAGTCGTGGTTAGAGTATGGATTTAAATATTATTAATTTATCAGATTTAAACATCGACAGTAACATACACAGTTTACTGATGAAAGGAATAAAATTTGTTCCCACTTATTTTCCAAATATGGCTGATATTATATTAGAAGTGGGACGTTTTTGTCGCAAACTGCATTTAAATGTGTTTTTCAGTAAAACTGATACAGTTGCTGATGTGAACAGTTTTTCAGATGATGGATCACTTTTCAATGTATCTGTACATGAAACCGAACTTGTGAATATTTTTGAACATGAAAGTGAACAAGAACATAAGAATGATGGTGGTACAGCTGATTTAACATTTATGACTTCCTTATGTCAGTCCCTTTAATCCCCCTAGAACATCGTCAGTGGTGATTACTTTTGAAAAGGTATTATGTAAGCAGATACAAGAGGAATATGTGAAATTTTTATAAAACTAGAAAATCTTATAATTTGAAAAAGAATGAGTGGGATGCCTTACAACACCTATTAAGTATTAATGACCTTTATGTGTTTGTACTCGCTGACAAGGGGGGGGGGCTAATTGGGTGGTCATGTCAAGAAATGGATATAGCCAGATGGCTGAAAACTTATTGCAGGAAAACAATGTATATCAGAAATTAACTGACAACCCCACTGAAATTTTCATTAATCATGTGTTGGATTTGTTAGAAAAAGAAGAGAGACTTGGTTTCTTTTCCACTCAGGATGTTAAAAAATTGCACATAAAATACCCCAAATTGGCTAGGTTTTATGGGATTCCTAAAGTCCCCAAAGATATATCAAGTTCACCTGGTAGGCCCATTGTCTCTGGAGTGGGGGCATACCTACAAAACGTAAGAATATTTTTAGATGCACAGTTGAAGGAATATCTCCCCCGCATTCCCTCACACATAAAGAATGGGAAAGAATTATCTGATATGGTGGGTGGTATGGAATGGAAGAAATAATATTTTTGGGTCAGTGTGGATGTGAAATCATTGTATACAAATATCCATCATAGATGGGGTTTAGCAGCTGTGGGTAGTGTGATGGGAGAAAGACAAAGAACTAGTTTTTTTGTTACAGTTACTTGCATTTGCATTAACCCATAATTTTTTTCCGTTTGAAAATTCTTATTTTTTACAAAAGACAGGCACAATGATGGGGGCATCTTTTGCCCCTTCTTATGCTATAATTTTTAAGGGGGTTCTTTGTGAACAGATATATTTATAGCAATAGGTATTATGCTCAAAATGTGATAATTTTCAAACATTATATGGATGATTTGATTTTTGTTTGCAAAGGGGAAGAAAGTCAGATTGAGGAATTCATGACATAATTGAATAAGAACCAATATGGAATACAGTTTACTTAGAATGCATAGGGAACACATGCAATTTTTAGATATTGAGTTTTTTCTGTCGGGAAGGATAATAGGATTTCTTTTAGGCCATATTTCAAGGAGATGGCAGTGAATCATTTTTTATGTGCAGATAGTATGCACCCTGAACATTTATTGAATTCCCCTTTTATGGTGAATATAAATGGATAGGTAACAGCACCTATGATAAAACAAATTTGGACAGGGAATTTGATAAAGTTACATCTAGGTTAATTATCAGGGGCTATCCCAAGGGAATTCTGAGACAAGCAGAAGAGAAGGCCAGTGTTACTTTCATTCCTTCCAATGTCTTACATAGGAGACATGGTTTAAATAGTCCCCTTAGAAGTTATGTTTCCAGGAAAGTTACTGGGGATGATATATTTTTTGTCAACAAGTTTTTCTCTTTTACTAAGATTTTGAAAGACATAGTGCATAGGTTTTGGCCTAGCATTAAGCAAGATGAGGATGTGGGCAGTCTCTTCACTGGTAGGGTTGTTTTTTCACACAACAGGTTTCTCAATTTAAAAGAGTTGTTAAACTTAAAGACCACTAATAAAACTGGAAAACCAGTGGGCACTTTCATTTGTGGAAGGTGCAAGGTATGTGATAAAGTTAAGAGTATTTCTGGGGGTTTGATTAATGATAGAAGATATAGAGCCTTGGATTTTTTAAATGCAGTAGTAGTGGTGTTATTTATGCTATTGGATCCAGTTGTCAGCCTACCATGTGGTATATAGGGCAGACAAAAAGAATGGTCAAAAAAAGAATTATGGAACATTTGGGAGACATTAGACATGGAAGACTGAACTATCCTGTAGCTCAACATTTTCATTCTTTTCACAATGGATCAACAAGGGATTTATTTGTTAGTGTGTTAGCTAAGCCCTATGTAAAACAAGGCGTTGGTTAAGTATGGACTCTTTTGAGAATGGAAACTAGATGCATTATTAATTACAAGACATTGTGGCCTAACGGTCTCAATTTAGAGCTTTATTTAGATGTATAAATAATGCTTTGAAATAAGAATTTTGTTTTTTGCTTTGGTCAACTATCTGCATCGGTAGTGATTTTTCTATAAAATATTTTGATATTTTTTTCCTGTCTGCATTCTCTTGTTATATATGTTGTACATTTTGCAATATTCCTGTGTAATTTTTCAGCGTTTTTTAGTAACTTTTGCATTTGCAGATTTCACTATGCTGTTTGGCTGTATACATTTTTTTTCTGAAGTTCATTATACATATACAATGTGTTCTTTTCACATGCATACATTTTCAGTATGGTGCATTTTGACATTGATATATTGAATGGGTTTGCAATGTTGAATTTAAGAATTTATAAACAGTTCAGCCTGCATCTGTAGTATGATGGCTGATAATTGTTTAGGTTTGATTGTTTTTAGTCACCATGACTCACTCATTGGTAAATTATTTAATTGTTCAATTGCTTAATTGATGGATTTGTATAAAATCATACTATCCTTGATGCTAATTATTCTCTAGAAGTCAAGTTAGCCGAAGTACTAGGAAGTACAGTAAAGTTTGGATAGTGACTGTGGCTCTAGTGTATGTGTGTTTTTTTATCGTTGGTTCTGCGTTTACCTTAATAAAGGCAATTACAGCCACATCTCCACATCTAACAGTAGCTAACAATGGGTGTGGGACATGTATGGGGAACACAGGTAACTCACACACCCAAGGAAATAAGAGAGACAGAAAAGCAGAAATTGGGTATAGGTGAACAAGAAGGATAGGGTCAGTGCTCAGGCTTAGAAGGGCCAGACTATAAATAATTATAATTAAACATTATCCCAAACTCTTGATTATTTATGATTTGTTTTATTTTTATTTTTATTTTTATTTTTATTCTTATTTTGTACACCTTGGTTTTCTTCTGATTTTTAAATTTACTTGGTTATATTTTTACCAGCACAAACGCGGCAGGTTTTTCAATAGGTTATGACTTGTCACTGCATTTTTAAGCATAGATTTGGCTGTTTTCAATATTTGAAGGCAGCAGTTGTATATTTTTAAAATCATTTTAGTGAAATGTTCATACATTTTCAAGTTACACTTCGTTTTTTAAATGCATTAATTGTAAACTATTTAATAGTATTCATTCAGTTACGGGTATGTAAGTTTTTGTCTTCTGAACCCATGTATGTTTTTAGTTTCTGGTTCACTCAGGGTTAAATACAAAAGAAGACATGAAACATCAATTTGCATTTAATGATTAATTAACCCACACTATTTAAACACACTGGTGTAACTAGTTTAGTGTTTTGACTTGATAAAGCCTGGAATATACCAGGCGAAAGCGCTTGTCTTACTGTTCTGTTTGGAATCTATTTTTTGAAAGTGTACGAATAAATTGTTTCAACTACGCTGGTGGATTATTGCTTCAGTCGGTGGTTTTTGACTTCTACATTACTGAACAAGAAGGATACACAAAAGGTATGTTGGAATAGGGAAATCTGAGGGACAGTCTGAAGTGCATGGGGAAACAGGCCTCATTTTCTTTTTGAAAAATTGAAGGAAAGGTAAAGACAAGGAAGGCGGAAGAGAAGGCCAACATAGTAGGTATAGCCATATAACAAATATCACCACATATGACTGACAATAAATAAACAATAAGGAGAGGTAAGGTACACAGACAGCACACTGTACAATATGAGATGTAAGCCAAGCAGCATCACAGATGAGCAAATGCAGCCCCTGGAATGCTGAAGAATACCAACAGGGGACAGAACAGAAGCTTTGACCATGCATGTGAAAGGCAAATAACCAAGCAGTGTGCCAAACAGCAATTCTGTAGCAAATCAGCAAACTGGCTGCTACCTACTGAAGCATAGCTGGGGTGGAAAGAAAGGGGCAATTGCTGTGGGTACAAAGTGTTGGCAGGCACAACTGCCGATTCCAATCTCTCAGCTAGTACTGCATTTGCAATGAAACCTGAGTGTTGCAGCACTCCATGTGTGGTGTAAACTGCAGCAAATGTTTGCTACATTTGTAGCAAGCAGTCTGCTACAGTTTAATAGAAAAAACTGCTAGTTTTTTTTAACAAAGACATGATCTTGTTTATGAAATGGGTTAGGAGTTGGGAGTGTATGTATCTGTCTAAGATTATGGACAG
Organism: Protopterus annectens; assembly: GCF_019279795.1. Taxonomy (NCBI): domain Eukaryota; kingdom Metazoa; phylum Chordata; order Ceratodontiformes; family Protopteridae; genus Protopterus; species Protopterus annectens. The sequence continues at coordinate 1,835,206,777 of NC_056735.1, forward strand.
AGGGGATAGAATTGCAATGGGGTGGTATTTGGAGAGGTTTACGCCTGATCCACCTTTGAGAGGTGTTATAATATGTTACTTTTTCCAGATAGTAGGTACATAGTTTTCTGTGATAGATCTATTTATGAGTATTGAGATGGGGTATTCCAGGACATCAGCAACTAACTTAAAGTATTCAGGTGGGCAGGTGGGAGTTTGTCAAAAGCTGGTGCAGTAATTTTCAGTTTTTGAGGGTCATTTTTGATAGTTGAGGTAGATAGTTGGTAGGAAGAAAAGAGCAGGGCTTTGTTAGTGGGGATAAAGAGATGAGAGTGTGGATTAGGATCTAGTAGAGAGAGAACAATTGGAGTGAAGTGTGTGTTGAATCAGGTGGCTATGAGGTCTGTGACATCATTTGTGGTAGGTGATAGGGTGGTGGTTTGACTGGGGTATTGTAGGATTTTAATGGCTATCCAGAATTGCTTGGGTTTGTTGTGATGTTTGCCTAGAAGTGAATGAAAGAATACTAGTTTGTACAGTTTAATATGTCGTTTACACTGATTTCTAAGTTGTCTAAAAATTTACCACCTTAGGGGTGATCTGTCTTTATTCCGTACCTACCAGGCTTTGACTCTATTTAGCATGAGTTGTTTACTTTCTTTGTTGAGCCATGAAGTATGGTTGGTTTTGGTTCTTTTTGTTTTCTTGGGAGCTAACCCATTTAGTATGTTAAGGGATGTGTTACTGAAATCATTAACAACACCTCCTATTGGTAGTTTTTTGCAGTATTCCTTGGGCCAATTCCTAGCTCTTTAAAGTTCCCTGTATAAAAACCCGCTTTGGCACAGTTTTTGCTTGTTCCTACTCAGCAACAGCTCCTCGTGGTCCTGCAGAGTGGTTCTAGCAGCAGAGAAACGAAAAGAGTGACTGCTTTCAAGATTTAAGTATAATTTACTGTTATTACCTGTGCGACCATCTTTTCTCACCAAAAAGCGAGTTTAATCTGCTGATTTACCTGTTTTAAGACTGTTTTTTGTGTTTTCTTATACCCGCACTTTAAAAGTTTGTTCGAATTTAACTGTTGAGGCTGCCCACTCCAGTGCGCTAGCCTGTGTTAAGAATTTACTGTACTTTTCCTGCTGTTTTCCTGAAAAAAGAAAAAAACAAAAAAAAAATCCTTGTTTCCCGCCTTTCCTGACCTAGAATAGTCCCTTATACAGGCATTGCTGTATTCTGGACTTTTGAATAGTTCCTGTGTTGCCCATTTCCTTACTTGAATAGAAGGAAGCTTCTATGTTCACCAGAGGGAGTGGAGAGCTTTGAGCAGCCTATCTGTCCCTGGAGGAGTGACCTCAGCACAAGAATCTTGTAGTTTATTGGCTGTTTTGGGCCAATTTCTAGCTCTTTAAAGTTCCCTGTATAAAAACCCGCTTTGGCGCAGCTTTGCGCAATTTTGTACATAGCGCAGCATCGGGCAGAGCCGCTTAACCAGGCTTAAACCATTCTCGGCTCCACAAAGTCTGCTCTTCACTTTTTCCCTTAGATCTGATCTATCCTCTCAAGTAAAGACCTTATTCTAAACTTATAACCTAGCACTGCTCTTACAAGCAATTATATAAGTTAGCACTAATAAACTAATAGCACTACATCCTCATATACTCCCTAGGAATACTCGTTCCCCTATTGGTCCTTTTTGTCAGCCTTAAAGGAGTTACTTATACTATACCGGCATTTCCAAAGGTTAGTTGCCAGTTTCCTCTCCAGTCCAGCTGGTGAATCTGGGAATCCTGAGACAATGTTACAACTGCCTCATGTACACAGACAACCCTCTCCTCCTCCCAACAAAACTAATATATGTGGGAGATGCAACCATATAGCCAAACTGGAGGCTAAGCTCTCTCAACGCAATACTGGCGCAGCCAGTCAGGGGGAGAAGATAACCATACACACCATAAATCCAGTCGCACATAGACCTACCACATAATCAAATCAAACACATAAACACACTAAAACATACTCAGAGGCTCTAAATACAAATCTGCCTAAACAGCAGAGACCTCCAAAGCAGACATCCAAGCAGCCTCTGCCACACAACAAAAAGAATTAAATACATACTTCACAAAATCAGTGTGCCAAATAGTCACAGCCCTTAAGGACAAACAGCACACCTGATACACTTGTAATAGGTGACTCTATTGTCAGGCACACTGGCGTCCCACTCACCAGGCTGAACAAGGAGAAGGTCATGGTGTGCTGCCTGTCGGGCGCCAGGATCCGCCACATAACACAAGCACTCAGGTCACTCCAAAGCAAGTACAAATATGACTCTGTCATTGTTTATGCTGGTGTGAATGACCTGAGCCGTACCTCCCTGGACTACATGAAAAGAGACATAGAGGAGCTCTCAGATCATGTAGCCCAGAGAGGTATGACCCTGACCTTGAGTAGCATCTTACCCTCACCGAAAATGATGCCACAGTATAAAGACAAAATGATCAATTTTAACAATTGGCTAAAGTTCTGGTGTCATTCAAAGGGGATCCAGTGTCTGTCAGCCTGGGATGACATGATCGACAAGCCACGCTGCTTCGCTAGGGATGGCTTGCACCTGTCACCTCTGGGCTTTCGGATACTGGCAAAGGCTCTTGCCAACCCCATACTGCCTTTTTTAGGCAAGGCTCAAAAGACAAACCCACCTCCATAGACAACACAAGGAAAAACAAACTAAGGGTAATACTACTCAACGCCAGAAGTCTAAACCTCAAAATGCAAGCACTCGAGGCTCTCCTCAGCATGGAGAATATCAATGTCTGTGCAGTAACAGAGACCTGGTTCAAGGCTCCCGAGAGCACCCCAGCACTACCAGGTTATACCTCAAACCATGCTTTTCGGCCCCAAAACTCGGACCGAACCACAAAAGGAGGGGAAGTATCCATATTCATCAAGGATACCCACACCTCCAGGTTAGTGGCACTGCATGAAGCATCAAAAACCATCCATGTGCAACTAACAGTGGGCAAAACTGCATTTCAGTTTATAGCCTGCTACAGATCACCATCCTAGACTCTGGAACCTCACGTGGCTTTCCTGAGAACATTGGAGAATATGAATGTCTCTCCATATACCTTTAGATTGGGTGACTTCAACTACCCAAGCATAGACTGGGAACACTACTCAAGCCCTAACAGCCTAGCCCAGCAGTTCCTGGAATTTATAAACTCAAATGCTATGGAACAACTGGTCACCACACCTACAAGAGGGGTAAACATACTTGACCTGGTCATCACAAACATGGGGACTCTATGCTCTAAACCAGAGGTACACCTCTCATTGGTAAGATCAGACTACAAATTAATCTCGCTGGACATCCACATCCCAACCCCACCACCACCACCCCAAAAAACCACAGTAAAAAACGTCTCCAAACACTCCTCAAAACCGAGGTGAAATCACTCAAAGCCCCTGGGCCAGTGGAAACTATGGCCCAAACAGCAGAGTCCTATATAAATGCATTCTACGGACATCTTCAGGAATGCATGGATCATGCAATCCCAAATAAAACCAAGACCCAATCCTCCAAAGGCAGACGTCCTGTCTGGTGGACCATGGCCATAAATAAACTATACAGCAAAAGGAGAAAGCTACTGCAGGATAGAGCAAAATCCCTCAATAAAAACGCATCACTGATCAGTACTAGCAAAAAACTACGGTCCCTCAGAAAATCTTCCAAGGCCAGCTTCAAGAGAAATATTGCAGAAGACACTAAAGATAACCATAAGGCTTTCTTTAGTTATGTTAGAAACCTGGGTGGCAACTCCCAGATACGCTCGGAGTTAGTCCAAAATGACAAAAAATACACTGAACCCACAGACATTGCCAACATCATGGCGGACAGGTTCAGTGCAAACCCCCCCCCCCCCAAAGGAGCAATTATCTATCCCAGCAGAGAGTCGTCTCCCTGTCATCACAGATGCTTAGGTAGGAGCTGCCCTCTCCAAAGGAAAAAACACAGCATCAATGGGACTGGACGGTGTCCCGGGCTGCATCCTACAGGAGCTCCAAGAGGAGCTAAAACCTCATATTAGTCTACTGTTCAATCTCTGGCTTTCTACAGGTTATGTACCCAAGGAATGGTGTACAGCAACCGTGGTCCCACTCCACAAAGGTGGAGCCTCAACTGACCCTGGGAACTATCACCCCATAAGCCTGACTAGCCTAGTCTGCAAGGCCATGGAGGGGATCATCATGGGACTCATAAACAAAGACATTGGGGAACTACAGATGCTAGATCCTGCACAATATGGCTTTGTTAAAACAGATCCTGCCTCTTGAACCTGGTAGACTTCTTCGAAACAGTCACCAAGGCCATAGATGAAGGGAAGGTAGTCCACACTGCCTACCTGGACCTCGCAAAAGCCTTTGACACCATACCCCACTCTGGCATCATAGATAGGCTTTCCAGCCTAAATATCAACCTCTATGTCATAAGATGGGTTGCAAACTGGCTCAAGGACAGAACCCACATGTTCAGAATTGCGGGAGCAATGTCAGACTCTAAATCTGTTACAAGTGGCGTCCCTTTGGAAAAAACAAAGTGCCCACAAACTACCATATAGGCGGTAATCCATTAAGTATGGAGTAAGTAATTGGGGACCTGGGAACCCAAGTTGATAGTAATCTTTCCTTTGACAACCACGTTGCCAAAGTGGTTAGAAAGACCTTCTATATAGCCCACCTCATCATGAAAGGGTTCACATCTAGATCCAAGGAGGTCATTGTGCCCCTTTACTCATCCCTCATCAGGCCCATAATTGAATACAATGCCCCATTTGGGATGTACCTTACCCATCACCCGCAGCAACTGGAGAGACCACAAACGTACCTCACCAAGAGGATCAAGGGTCTCAAACAGATGACTTTTGCTGCCAGGTTAAAGAAACTCCAGCTCTACTCAGTTACATACCACCTACTTAGAGGCGATCTGTGCTTGACTTATAAAGCCATGTCCAACCCAGAATTAATGGACATGCTCCACCTCAAAAAATCCAAATCCACTAGAGCTATGTGCTCAAGGGATTTGAATCTCAACACAGAAATTAATAGGACATGCTGGAGAGACAGATTCTTGACCCAGAGGCTTCTAGTACTCTGGAATAGAATCCCAGTCCATATCAGGCAGAGCCCCTCGCTGACTCTCTTCAAGAGGAATCTTGACGAGTGGATGGGAGATCATAAGTTCACTCCAGGGATCACTTCTGTGTCACTACTAGACAGAGGCTCAATAAAGTAACCAAAAAAAGGGCACAGTAAAACCCATTTTTTAAGGGGTGGCGTAAGCCAAATACACTCTGGCTAGGCTGATAAATGCCCTAGGGCATATAGCCTAGTATCAACCTATGAACCTATGAACCTATGTATTGGAAGATGCAGTTTATAAAGGTGTCTGTTAAAAAATGAGTGTCTATGTACTTGTTTTAATACTGTATGTTTGGTATATGATTAGTTTGTCGTGTGATAAATGTGAGGAGATGGTCACAGATGTTTGGGAGACAGCCAAAGGTATTTCTGTTTGAGGGTGAGGTGGTTAATGATCCAGTCTAGTAGTGAGTGCCTGTTGCTGTGTTTATCAGTTCTACTGGGTGAGGTGATTACTTGACTGAAATTGAATAGGTTAATAGAGAGGGTAGGGGAGTCAGTGTTTACAAGTAAATAGTCTGTACTCACATCCCCAAGTATAATAGTTTCTTTAATTACATTAGTGGAAATTCATTGAAGGATGTCTTCAAGAAGGGGAATGTTGTTGCCTGAGGGGAATACAAATGGCAGCTATGCAAATAGTTTTGTGCTTGGTCAGGTGTACGAGGTGTACAAGGGTGATAGATATTTTTATGTTGGGATAGTTGGGGTGACTCAGTGATACTTGATGATGTTTAATATATTTTTAAAAAGTACTGCAACCTCTCCAGCTTTTTTGTGTACTCTTATCATTTATTATATTGTAACCTGGGGGAAGTATTTCATCATCATTAGTGTTTGGTTTTAGCCAAGTTTCAGTGATGATTAGAATGTCTGGATTGTGTGCTACATTGCATGCTTGGAGATCTAGAATTTTGTTGCAGATGCTTCTGAGGTTTATGTGCATAAATAGTAGTTTGTGGTTAGGAATAGTGAGTTGTGTGTTAATAATGGTTGGAGTCGATGGATTAGATGGGGTTTGGTTGATTTGAAGGGATGATCCAGGGTTTGAGTGAATGTCTCCATAGAGTGGGAGAGAAGAAGTGTGTTGAGAGAAATTGTACCATTTTTTTATGTTCATCTCTTAGATATGATACTTATACATTTGTATTTTTATTCTCTATTTCAACTACATGTATAGCCAATTGTTTTATTTTTATCTCTATTTCAAATATATGTAAAGCCTATAGTAATTTTTATTGTCTTAGCATCTATTATGTTATCTGTACCTTCTTCTTGGAGCTTTTCTCCCCGGGCCTCTACTGAAAATGGACATGTATCCAGCTAGACTAGCCCGGCCAACAAATGTAAAATAATAAATAAATAATAAATATATGGGTTTGTAGTTCTCTCTGATGTAGCTATAATTGAAGGGGGCCTGTGTTCCTAATGGATAGAAACTGTATGCAGTGTTGTAGCTGGTGTTTGTCTGTTGACTAGGAGTACAGAGTTGGGGAAGGGGAGTGTGGAAGGATGTGGCAATGGTGATTACGCTTAGTATAACTGTGAAAGTAAACTGGAAGACTAGCATATTATACATAATTTAGGGAAGATAGAGTTATCTGGGTGGAAGTTATATACTATTTTTGTTGGAGTTTCTTGGAGTAGAGTGGGAGACGTGAGTTAGGTGAGCATATGATTTGAGTTTGTAAGTAGAGGAGTTAGGCCAGTTTGATGTCTCAGTGTGGGAATAGGTGATATGGTAGGGGAGCGACGTGAGTCTGAGCATAGCAAGGGAAAATGGAGTGGGCTGAGCAGGTGGTACATGGGTGAAAAAAAACATTATGCAAGCCTGAAAAATTATACAAGAACTGGCAATATAATTATATTGAAGTGATGAGGTGAAAGGAAAGATTTAAGTGTGTTATGAGTATGCAAACTACCAAGGTGTAAGATTGGTAGTTAGGAAAAAGAAAGTTTGAAAAATGAGAAAATAACCTCTTCTTAACCACTTTTAAAGTGAATCACTTTTAATGCTCATAGTAAAAGCTGTTTATTCATTAGTTATCAATGAAAACTTCAGGACATGGAAAAGGGAAGAAGCAAACCAACATAGAACTGCTTATACAGGCAAACTGAAGCAAACTGGGAGAGTAACAAAAGCAGTAGCTGGAAAGAGCAATTAAGAAAGTTGAGGCTGCAAGCAAGATTAGGGTGTATCTCATTAATTAGAGAGGGAAGGGGAGAGAAAAGATTCAAGTACAGTAGAGGCCATTTTGGATTCTAGTTAAAACAGCCAAAAATCAGACCACTAAGTACTGGCCAAGCAGAGAAGAAACATTAAACTTGGTACCATTTTCTACACAGCATGACTAGGATAACAGAATGAACAAAGTCCCCAAACCCTGAGTAAAAAGACAGGTCTGTAAGCTTTTGCAGGGCTGGATGCTGTAATTATTCTACTGTAGTCTTTGGGTTGGGGGATGCAGTCCATCACTATCTGGCCAGTGTAAGTGGCTGAGGGTGGACAGCTGTTAGGAGCTAACTCTCCAATGTATGTGGGTGTGGGTGTATATGCATGCATGTTTTTGCACATGTACATGTGCATCAGTGATTTAGTACAAGCTATGTACAAGGACCCAGTGACATGTACATGTGCATCAGTAGAATTAGTACAGGCTATGTACAAGGACCCAGTGACTCAAGTACGAACAGTGTTTGGCCTCACTGAGGGGTTCCCAGTGGGAGTGGGTGTACACCAGGGTTCAGCTCTGAGCCCACTGCTGTTCATACTGGTAATGGACTACATCAGCAAACAGGTTGGAGGGGTCAGAGCAACAAAGCTGCTGTATGCAGATGATGTGGCAGTACAGGCAGACTCTGATCTAGAACTTCAGCAAAGGATAGGAGAATGGAATGCAAATCTGAAGGCACATGGGATGAAACTAAGCACAGATAAGACGGTGGTAATGGCAGCAGATTGGGGAAATCAGAAGAAGCTGAGAATAGAGATAGATGGGAAGATAGTGGAACAGGTAAACAGCTTCAAGTATCTGGGAGGGGTGGTTGAGGAGAAGGGTAGTCTGAATGAAGAGGTCAAAGCTAGAATCAGAGGAGCTGCAGGCAACTGGCATAGAGTATCAGGTGTAGTATATGACAGAAGAATGCCAAAGAAGCTGAAAAGTAAGGTGTACAAGACAGTGGTGCGACCAGTACTACTGTATGGTACAGAAACCTGGGCAGTAAAGGCAGAACAGCTGAAGAAGCTAGAGGTGATGGAAATGAAGTGCCTGAGAAAGGTGGTAGGATGCACACTGCAGGACAGGCGAAGAAATGAGGACATAAGAGCAGAAGCCAAAGTAGCTCCAATTGCAGAAAAGATCAAAGAAAACAGATTACGATGGTATGGGCACATGTGTAGAAAAGCAGAAGATAATCTGGTGAGGGAGATTTGGGACAGACAGGAAGAAGGTAAGAGGAAGCGAGGGCATCCAGCAAAGAGGTGGATGGATTGTGTGAAAGAAGATCTGCTACAGTCAGGCATGAGTGTTGAAGAAGGCAGGAGAGTGGCACTGAATCGAGAGAGTTGGCGACAGTTAATATGATACGCCGACCCCATGTAAATGGGAAAAAGGGGATGATGATGATGATGTGCATCAGTGAGCAAGTGTGTATGTTTGCATGATTGCACTTGTCTATCTGTGTGCATGTGCCTGTGTGTCTATGAATGAGAGCAGAAGTAATTCAGCATCCAGCCCTAAGACTATTAGTAATTATGATGCTTATACATGTTAAAAATCTGTGAGATATGTCAGTAAGATCACCAGACACAAGAGTGAAGAAACTGTGGTAGTACTTTGAGTTGTAAAATATAACTGTGTAAATATTTTGTATTCCATAAAGGATATTAGGTGGGCTTAAACATGGAAACAGTGCTACTAAAACACAACTCTATGATTACACGAACTTTTCAGAAGCTATATGTGGCTGATAGTGTCTCAATCATTGTATAGCAAATGTTGCAGAAAAAAGAAAATTGTTTGACAAATATAGGTCAACCAGCAGAGATCAAAACCCTAGTTTCATGTACTGTGTATTATGACACAAATTAATGGAGTGCAAACAGGAACTAATCAGAGCGGTGCCATAGCAACACCAACATTATACAATGGATAGGGACAGTACACCAAATATTGATTGATATGTGTTAGTAAAAAAGAGAAAATTGCAGAAAATATATTATGAGAAACAAACTGAAAGTAAAGGAATACAGTGATAGCACTAAGGTAGATTATAATTGGTAATGAACGTCACCATTTATCAGACACAATAACTGCAACAAACAAGAAACTGAGGAATTCGATACTGCTGAGGGGATTGCCTCTACAGCCAGTTACAGAATTATAGTGATAAGTTGTGTATGATGGATATTATCTCTAGCAGTCTCTAGAAGATTACAAAACAGAGAGATGCAGGCCATGGAAAGTACAGAGGCACCTCACACAGCAGAAATCCTCCAAAGTGGCAATACCACTCTTTGGTAATACCATTCTTTGGTAATACCACTCTTTGGTAATACCATTCTTTCCAATCCAGCATGAAACCTATTCCTTTTGAGTTAGAGCTCAAAATGCAGTGCAGATGAGCAGCAAAAGCAGCACTGAAGAGCGTTGCTGTAATATGCCAAGATCTGCTGTTCCCATGATTGGAAAGTTAGTTCACTCATAGTCCTTAGCCTGCACAGGAGGAGGAGGGGCACTGCAATTTGTTCATGTTTTATAGGAGCTGCTTTTGTGTGACATGCTAAAAAAACAGGGATTTGGAAAACAAAGCCAGTGCCTCATAGTCACAGGGAAAATGTTTCAGGCAATAAGATGCAAATGAAAGGCAGAAACTTAATACTATGCAAGAGGTGTAGCAGTTTGGTGTGTCATTTCATACTATGCCAGCAGCTGGAAGGTGCAAAGCCATTTCTTCAGTAATTCAGTGCAATCAAAGAGGGAAGCTCATTTAAGATTTAATAGCTAAAGATTAGTTACAGGCTAAATGTAAGCCATAGGTCATAGATGCTGAGAATAGATTTTAATTATCTCACCAGCAAACTCACTGCCTATTAACAAGGAGGAATGAGCAGTTTTAGAACAGCACAGGATGAGAATTTAGAGCCTGTCATCCAATCAAGAAAACCTATATGACTATTAGTAGATATATATCCAAACTGTACACACCATCATAAGTTAAAACATAAAACAATAATTGGCATCCACACTGCTGGCTGCCTTTCTAAATAACATATCAGGTTTGCCATGGAGAAACAAGATGGCATAAGTGGCTCTTAAACATAGCCTAGCAGTTACTGCATAAAACTTCACATGTAAAATATGGAATGGACTCAGCCAAACTACTGCTTCTGCTTTCGTTTTGAAGCCAAAAGTGCCAGAACAAACATTTTCTAATTCCACATGAGTAAATAAAATTCATAGCAAATATAAAGGTAGGCCACAAGTAAGTAAAATAGAGTGAGTAGTGTGAATGTCTACTGGTAACTCATCTGCTTGGAAATCTGTAAATATCAGGTCAGTGGTTTCAGTCTTGGAAACTACATACAGTAATTCAAATTTTTACAGTCCTTTTACCACCCTGTAGCTGACCATCAGCTTGCCCACAGGTCCTCTGTTGAGTCACTGGGTCTACTAGACCTACCTTATCCTCCTCCAAACTAACCAAGACTAACATCTAGGGCCAGTGAGGCAGTCAAGAGTCCTGGTGCAGTATCATACTACTGCCTGGGAGCATTTTACTGGCCTAACTGATTTTTCCCTTACCCTTACACACACACTTATGTCATCTTCTGGCATGGACATGCAGTGGGGCATGCTGCTCTATCATCCTGTCTTTGCAGAGAGTCAGCCACTGCATCATGCTTGCATTGAAACCCCCTCTGTCTTGCATCCTCCAGCTTTCCTTGGAGAATGAGCATGCCGGACATGCCCAAATGCATACCCACCTTCCCTTGGAGGGGCAGACCCAGCCACCAAACCAACATTTATACACACCAAAGCTGCAAATCAAACCCAAGTCACCTGGGCCATAGACATTGCTTTATGCCTCTATGCTACTGCACTGGCTTACATATAAACAATTAAAGTGGTAACTTTTCTTTCTTTCTTCAAGCAATCATTACTATCCAAAAATCAGAAATCAAGGGATGCTTTATGCAGTAGTAGAGCAGGGTCCTCCAATACAAGTCATGTTATAAGCAAGTTAATGTAATCAATGATACAAACTCACTGAGGAGTAAACTAGTAGTATATCATGGAAAGGCTGCCTCAGCAGCTCAGTATAATCCAGCACACTATGTCCAGTTTAGGTCAAGTATGACATCAGTTCCAGTACCAGTTATGTTTGTCTGGGTAGTCAGATGCAGAGATACCATGTGTGCTGAGTATTAGAGATACCACGTGTGCTGAGCATTAGAGATACCACATGTGCTGAGTATTAGATGTAGCACAGAGGCACCAGAACTATACTACTGTACTACCGTAGATGCATGCTTTACACACACACACAATCTTAAATCTAGCAGTAGCCATTCAATATATCTGAGAATGATAAATGTGCTGCAATGAACAGCTTGAACTGTGCACCTTTTATTTCTATGGTCAACTGAGTACCTCTATGAGATGCTGCCTAGAAGACAGGTAGGATGCTGTAGTTGAAGCCATGCATACTATACATGATGACACAGATGGGGACTACTCAGGGGAAAGATATGAAGCCCAAGGACACACAACAGAGCAGACTGCTTACTCAGCATTTAACAGTGCTGCTGGTACTTTGCTGGGGAGAACACTGTGCTGAAAGGGCATATAGACTAGAAGGATGCATGCTATCCCTGCTTATAAAAATGTGTGTTTAGTGGAAGTGGTAAAAATTCACAAAAAGGTAAAACGTGGAGCTGAGAAAATCCATTACATGAACATTTTGTCTTAGCATAAAGACATATGTCAGCACAGAAATACTCACACCCATCCAGTTATTTTCAGTACTAGCTTTCTCCAACCCAGAGTGACAGAGGAATAAACCACCAAACAAAGAACATAAGACAGAATCCAATTCAGGTGAAAGCACTTTATATGTCTCTGCACATAGAATGATCCATGCTGACACACCATTGCACCTTTGACATGTGAGCATTCACTGACATGTTCTGTACTGATGCTCACAGGAGTGTCCTGTGGTCAGTAATGAGCAAGGTACATGGCATACACCTGTGGTTGTTTATTCAACATTGGCATGACAGGAAATGTGTATGTGACAGAAGTTCTTAGCCTGTTCATGTTACATGAATGCACATTACATGTATACTAGATTTATGTATGCCCACTTTTGTGGACATGAGAGATACAGACTGCTCACTTGACATACATTTGCTTAAATATATTTTGAGTTGGATTTGACAGCACCCAATGTGATGTACGTATGCATTTATAATGTATAACCTTACCTAGTTCTCCTGCTTTTCCTTGATGAGGAAGCAGGTTGTCCACCTCATTCCCACCTTCATATTTATGTAAAATATTTTGCAGTTTAGTTTGCCTTTGTTGCAATTACTGACCATTGTCATGTATTACATTGTTGACATGGTGAACATATGCCAAATATATGGCCATTTTATGGATGAAAGACATCTGCATACAAGTTGTTGGCTACTGATGGCAATAAATCCTTGTTCTCATATTTGTATGTAAACCAGTGTATGTTCTTGAAATTCATGTGCACAACCTGATATTTTTTTAATCTTTAGTGTTAGATTTTTGCAAATATTACGACATATTATTAGTGTTTGTATAAGTTCCATTTAGGCCACTGACAGTCATACATATACACATACACCTGTCTATTGCCTTTGACATGGCATATGTGTGCCATATATATGCATTCCATTACGTTTGTTTGAATTGTGTATACCTACTTGTTTATTTAACAACCATGTTGCTGCTTTATTGCAGTGCTGCTGTTTAACACTGTGTTTGCTTGTTTGCCTTTCATGTGCATGGTCTGAGGTTCAGTTCTGTCCTCTACTGAAGTTATCTTGCATTCTTAGATCTGCATTTGTTCATTTGTGATGTTGTTTGGCTTACAGATGTACTGCTGACAGACTACTTGAATGTGTGTTTATTCAGTATGTACTATGATCCTTATTTATTACTCTGAAACACACATCTACCATTGGTCATATTACTCTGAAACACACATCTGCCATTGGTCATATTACTCTGAAACACACATCTGCCATTGGTCATACACATCCAGGTATGACTGCCACACAGTTTGCAGCATACTGTAATGTGATTCTACATAGGTAGATATGTCTCTCTGCATTTCACTAGGGCTGGTATGCGTCCCCACCCTGTTTGACAACTTTCCTTTGCCCATGTTGTGTAGTGTGCCGTCTGTGTAACTTACCTATCCTTACTGTGTTTTTTCCAATTTTTGTCTGTTATGTTGTGATATTTGTTCTGTGGGTATACCTGTTGTGATAGCCTTCTCCTCCTGTTTCTCTATCTTTATCTTTCCTTCTATTTTTAAAAAAATAAAAAATAAATTGGGCCTATTCCCACAAAAAAAAAAAAACATTGTCCATGCCTCCCTGACTTTCCTTCTGATTTTCCTATTACAACATCCCTCTTGTATGTCCCTCTTCTTCATCCATACCCCTCATCTTCTTTTCTGTCTCCCACTTTCCTTTGGTGTGTGCATTACCTGTATTCCCTACACGTCACGCACCCATTGTTAGCTAATGTTAGCTGTGGGGATGTGTTCACGATTGCCCTTTGCCTTTATTCATTTTTTATTAGAAAATTTATGGATTCCATTGAAATCCATAAGTGATAGTGAGCATATTTTTATAATAATGGACTTAGGGTGCTATTGCACAGTTGTCCTTAGGCTTACCGGAGAGATTCTGTTATAGATATGTATTTAAGACTGTCAGAATGCTTGAATTGTGAGTGTCTTTCCATAATTTTGTTGATGTACATTACACTTTGACAGTGATTTTTCATTACTTATGAGCTACCTGCGGTTAATGTACAGTGTGCCATTACTACTGAGATACTCTGTTGTGTGCCTAAGTATTCAGAGTTCACTGTGTCACATTTACATATTACATTGTTATCCACAACTTTACCACTGATATCAGCATAATGCAGCAAATTCTGCAAATTTTATGGAATCCAGCCCTCTGTTATGTGAAAAATCATGTTGTATAATTAAAAATCAGTCATCTACACAGATCAGTTTAAAACATAAACATTTCCCAAAGTTATTTTTGGTAGGCACACTCACTTTTAGCTCCATTTTTATCTATATTTTAATCATATATTCACTTAATATGTTATATTGGTCAACACCAGATTTTCTTCTTGCTTACTGTTCTGTACTACAATGTCTTTTCCACATTCAAAGCTCATTTCTACTGTTGAAAATGCAGCTGGATCTTGTACACATGAGCTGGACTTGTCACCATGTTTGTAGTTTTTTTTTTTTCTAAATATTTTTTCTCAGTGTACTGTGAGTATAGGAAAGCAGTAATTAATACACAGACTCCCTGATGCAAGAAAATGCTTTTTACTTCCTGTGGTTGCTCTTACACTATCCATCTACAACTGCTTTTTCCCATTTTTGCACATGGGGTCAGAAAGTCACTTTAACAGTGACAATCATCTAGAGCCAAGATTTACACTGCTGGGTGGCTAGCCCTGCCACAGTAGTTCTTCCACACCACACTCATACCTATGGCCAATGTAGTGTGTCCAATCCACCTACTGCATGTCTTTGGAATGTGGGAGGAAACTCACACAAACACAGGGAGGACATGTAGACTCCTCACAGAAGGCACCCCAGCTGAGAATCAAACCAGAGAATCTCTTGCTGTGAGGCAACAATGCTATCCACTGTGCTGCCCTAAAGACATTACACTCAGGAGTGCAGCACCCCCTTATACTGTGCTACAGTGTCATCAATCTACCTGGTATGGGAACAGAACCCAAAGCTTTCTGTACCCAAGAAAAGTGTGCTACTTGTTGTGCCACTGACACTGCATTGCTCTTATACTGGTCTGCATGTATATTTTTGTAGGTAACACTAAAGCAATATTCAATTATACGTTATAGTTCTCATTTTTATGACAGATATGTTTTGTATTCAATACAATTGTATTTTTCCTCCATAACTGCACAGGACTTTAGACATGCATATGTAAGCCTTAACTGTATATGATTAAGGCTATGAACTACTGTCTTCATCTTGTAGTCCTGGGTTTGATTCCCTCAATCTCTATTTGGTCACTTAACCAGACATTGCTCACAAGTCATCCAGGAATAGAGGCATGTGTGCCTAGTCATTTCATCTAGTTAACAAGTAAGTTTAATAAAAAGTCATTTGATTAATGAAATGTACATAGTCATAAGAACTTAAGAAAGATTCAGAAAAATAAGGTTTCTGGCTAGCATTAATAACTCCATTTTATTAAAAGCTATTTAAAAGCTATTTAGATAACAACCAACAATCCGTCAAATGGCATAACTCTTTATTCCCCCCACTCCCAACCTCCTTAGGCATGCCACAAGGATCAATCCTAAGACCCCTTCTTTTTAATATCTTCGCAAACCACTCAGCTACCCCTAAAGCTGACATAGTCCACTACACTGACGACACAACTCTCATATGTTCTGCACCCAACATCTAACCCTCAACAAAAAGCCCAGGAAGCCTTCTCTGAGATAGAGAACTGGCTTAACAGCTCACAACTCGTACTAAATCCCAAGAAAACACTACTAATGCTATTCCACTCTCCTAAAACGAGCAGCCTCACCTTCTCTATACTCTCCACCAGCAAAACCCAAATCACCCGTCACTGAGGCTAAACTCCTAGGAGTTACCATTGACCAGCAACTCAAATTCACAAAGCACATATCAACAGCCATCACTAAAGTCCACTAAAAGCTAAGTTCCCTCCATCGCTGTAAAAGTTATCAAACCCCCGAATCTCAAATTGCAATAGCCAGGACCCACCTCCTATCTACTCTACTTTATGCATCCCCAATTCTAACTCATCTTTACAAAACTAACCTTAATAAACTTTCCATCTGTTACAACAAAATCTCTAGATTCACTACCAATGCCAAATCACGATCCCACCACTGCCTTTTCCTACAAGCCTTGCACTGGCTTGAATTCCCGAACCTATTAAGGTACCATCCACTCAGCCTAGCTTATCTAATTTTGTCCTATCCCAAGAAAACGCCTGACCTGACTGGCATGCTGAACTTCTACAATTCAAATAGACAACTTTGGTCCTCCAACAAAGCCTTAATCAAAACCATCACATGCAAAAACAACTCCGGGGAATCACTATTTACCCATGAAATAGCAAAAATATGGAACAACCTTCTCCCTGACCTCAGGCTACAAAACTCCACACCCTCCTTCAAAAGCCTACTTAAAACATACCTCTTCAGCAACCATCTATGCAACTGTAATTGACCACCTGAAGCCTCATCCACTCACTATTTCCCACCTGTCCTGGACAACACAAACAACACCATCTAACTATAACTATCTATGTTTGAGCAATAACCTATATATGAGTGTGTGTGTGTGTGTGTGTGTGTGTGTGTGTGTGTGTGTGTGTGTGTGTGTGTGTGTGTGTGTGTGTGTGTGTGTGTGTGTGTGTGTGTGTGTGTGTGTGTGTGTGTGTGTGTGTGTGTGTATATATATATATATATATATATATATATATATATATATATATATATATATATATATATATATATATATATATATATATATATATATATATGTGTGTGTGTGTGTGTGTATATGTATGTCTATGCTCTTACATGTATATTTGTTGGAATGTATATATGGAAAACTTAAACATTTATATACTCTTATTCAGTTGTGATATATCTTGCAATGCTCTACCAGGTTCTTTATCTACTTTAACTGTATGGTTTGTACACTTGTATTTTCAACCGAAGGAGGGAATATCCTCTTATTGTATACTAACAGCTGTAAAGTCTACAATCTGTATGCTACTACTTTGTAATGTCTCTTTTCATAGGTTCATAGGTTGGTACTAGGCTATCAGCCCTAGGGCCTATACAAGCCTAGCCATAACAATTCCCTGGCTATTTCTTCCCACACTATTTACTTCCCTGGACCCCTGTCTAGCATGGTGACTGATGTGATCCCTGGGGTGAATTTCCTTTCTCCCATCCAATCGTCAAGGTTCCTTTTGAATAGGGCCAAAGAGGCACTCTGCTTGACATGTATGGACAATCTATTTCAGAGTCTGGGGAGTCTCTGGGTCATGAATCTATCCATCCAGCATGTTTTGTTTATTGTGATGACAAGGTTTCGATCCCTGGAGCATGTGGCTCTGAGGGATTGGGATTTCTTTAAGTGTAGCATGTCCAACAGCTCTGGGTTTGACATGGCCTTGTATGTTAAGCAGAGATCGCCTCTGAGTAGACGATATGCGACAGAGTATAGCTGGAGATTTTTAAGGTGGTCAGCATAGGGCATCTGCTTTAGGCCTGTGATTCTGTTAGTGAGGTATTTCTGCGGCCTTTCCAGTTGTTGCAGATGTCTTGAGAGGTACATACCAAACAGGGAATTGTATTCTATAATGGTTCTAGTGAGGGATGAGTACAGTGGGACAATGACCTCCTTTTTTCTGGATGAAAAGCCCTTAGTGATGAGGTGTGCCACATAGAAGGATTTCCTGACTGTTGTGGCGATGTGGTTATTGAAGGTGAGACCACTGTCCACCTGTGTCCCTAAGTCTCTTATCACACTTTCGGTGTTTAGTGTACTGCCACCTATATGGTAATTCATGCATACATGTTTTTTCCCAAAGGGGATAACTATACATTTCTTGGCATTGCGCTTGAGCCCATGGCTCTGGCACCAAGCATCTGTTTCTGTAAGGCCCTTTTGTAGAGTATCCACATCATTTGGGGATTCAATAATAGCTCCCAGTTTGCAGTCATCTGCGAACTTTGTTAGCCAGTGTCCCTTAGTGTTAGCCTGTACTTCAGAGAAGTAGATGCCAAACATGAGCAGTCCCAGGACTGAACCCTGAGGTACTCCACTTGTCACTTGTCTGGAGCTGGATTTGGAGTCGGCTACTTTTACAGTGTGGGTTCTATCAGTAAGCCAGTTAGCAACCCATTGGGTGATGTAGGGATTAATGCCCAGCTTAGTAAGTTTATCTATGATTTCAGATTGGGGGATGGTGTTAAAGGCCTTGGCAAGGTCTAGATAGGCTGTGTGGACCACCTTACCCTTGTCCATGGCTCTGGAGACTGATTCAAAGAAGTCAATCAGGTTCAGGAGACAAGATTGTCCCTTCATGAACCCAAACTGGGTGGGGTCCAGTGTTTAAAGGTTGCCAATGTCTTTGTTTATAAGTTCCATGATAATACACTCCATGGCCTTGCAGATAAGGCTTGTCAGACTGATGGGACGGTAGTTTCCGGGATCCAAGGTGGATCCCCCCTTGTGGAGTGGGATTGTAAATTTGCCTTCTGTCTGTAAACTTATGGAGGTTTTCTCTCCAGGACTCCGCTGGAGATGGACACTTGTTGTCCAGTAGGTCTATCCTGGCAAACAAATCTCCTTCTTTTTCTTTCGGCTTTTTCCGGTCAGGGGTCACCGCAGCGGATCACCTGTCCGCTCATGATTGGCAGTGGAGTTTTACGGTGTCGAGTTGCCAGCCCGGTACCCAACCTTCCACAGAAGGCACACACATACACACCTAGGGCCAATTTAGAGTGTCCAATCCACCTACAGCATGTCTTTGGGATGTGGGAGGAAACCAGAGTACCCGAATGAAACCCACACGACCACAGAGAGGAAATGCAGACTCCGCACAGAAGGCACCCCAGCCAAGGATCGAACGGGAGAACATCTTGCTGTGAGGCAGCAATGCTAACCTCTGCACCACCATGGCCACCCTTCCTGGCAAACAAATGTTAAATAAATTAAATAATAATTATTTCTAAACTTTTAGCCCTGCCACAACATCATTTCAAACAGCTGCAGGGTAGTTGATAGGAAGTTAAATCTAGTGGATCTGAATTTTTATCATGGTAGAAATAAAGTTTTTTGATCAAGGTTACTCTGGCCAGGGAATTAGCTTCTCCCAATTTGATGCAGAGTTAAATAAAATAATAATTAGGGTTTAGATGGTAGCACACCTTTTTCTGGACAGAGTGAAGAGGACTCCTCCCCACAAGAAAAAAGTTGTTACTGTTTGTCATTCAAATCTTGTCAGTCCTGTGGGTGACAGTGAATACGGAATCAGCAAATGATGTCTCAATCAACCACCTTGTTTTCATGTTTCTTTCTCTTTCTATTCATAGTTTCACAGGGGTAGACTAGAATAACGGCCACTAAGTCCCTTAAAAGTCTAGCCATGTAACTCAAATGTGACCCACACATTTTATTTATATCTGATTTATAGAGGGGTGATTTACTGACATAGGAGACAGACTAGGAGTGAATTTCCAATTACCCATCCATTTGTTGAAGTCGTGCTTAAATACTGATAGGGAGGAACTATTTTTTACATATATAGGGAGCCTGTTCCAGAGAATGTGAATTCTCTGAGAAACATATCTGTCTCTCCAAAATGTTCTATTTATGTTGCAAGCAAAAGTTATGTCTTAGTCTGCAGTTCTTATGCTGTTTATTTTGTGGATGTGTTAATTTATGGGGTTTGGCATAACAGTTAAGGTATTTGTCTCATAAACACATGATACAGGTTTTGATTTTCCCCTTTGAAGGGAAACTGGCTAGACTTACAGTTGCATGCAAAGGCAGCTAGCCTAGTACTTATGAAACTATGAACCTAAGATTCAGCAAAACAGGGTCTAGGAATGCCTTGTATACCAGGCAAAGATCACCTCTCAGACGTCTGTATGATACTGAGTAAAATGATAGGACTTTGAAGCAATCAGCATAGGACATTGTGTTTACTCCCTGTATTCTTTTTGTGGTTGTTCCAGTTGCTGCATGTGTCTGGTCAGGTACATACCAAAGGGGGCATTATACTCTATGATTGGCCAGATGAGAGCTGAGTACAGTAGTACGAGGACCTCTCTGGACCCAGAAGCCATGCCCTTGCTTAAGTTGAGCAACATAGAAGGATTTTCTTACTACCTTAGACACATGCTGGTCAAAGGTTAGGTTATCATCTATATGAGTTCTGAGATCCCTGACTAATGAATCAACTTTTAAGGGTGTTCTATTGATGACGTACTTACCGGTGGTGGCAGTCTTTCAAAAGGTACTATAACACATTTCTTGGTATTGAGTTTTAAGCCATGGTTTTGGCACCAAGTGTTTGTCTATATTAGACCTTCCTGAAGGGTGTTTTCATCTTGGGTGGAATTCGATGACTGTTCCCAGTTTGCAATTATTTGCAAACTTAGCCAGGGGCCTTTGACATTGGCTTTGACATCCAAGAAGTAGATACCAAAGAGGAGTGGGCCTAGCACAGGGCACTGGGGGACTCCACTGGTGAATGGCTTCTTTGTGGATGTGGTCTCTCTGATTCTAACTTCCTGGGTCCTATCAGTGAGCCAGTTAGCTATCCAAAATGTTATAAAGGGGTTTATACCTAGCTCCATAAGTTTGTTGACAATGCCTGAGTGGGGTATTATATCAAAGGTCTTAGTCATTTCTAGGTACTCAGAATGCACAGTTTTCTCTTCATCCATTGCCTTGGTGACCTTCTCAAAGAAGTCCACCAGATTAACTAAGCATGACCTTCCTTTGACAAAACCAAACTGGGATGAATCCAGTGCCTATAGGCTTCCTATGTCCTTGCTGATAATTTCCATGATAATTCTTTCAATGGCATTGCAAATAAGACTAGTCAGACTAATAGGTCTGTAGTTTCCACCGTCTGTTGAAAATCCTCCCTTATGAAGTGGAATGACTATGACAGTCCTCATTGACATGACACAAAGCCTGTTTTAAGACTATAGTTAAAAAGTGACTGCAAAGATCCTGATAAGTCATATTTTAGACTATTCAGGAGACATCCGAGATGTTATCTGGGCCCATTGAAGTCATGTTCTTTGCTTTAGTGAGGACAGGCAATACAGTTTCCCTATTTTATAGTTGGAGGGGTTATGTTTAAGGGGATTATTTGTAGGGATGGTTGGGGGTGAGAGGGGGGTAAAGCTGAAACTGAATTTATCCACTAACAGGTTCACTACATCAGGTCTATATCATTTCATTGAAAACTCATTTCATTGAAGCTTAATTCATTGACACATATTCACTGAAAGCTCACTTCACTGAAAGCCCAATTCGCTGAAAGCTCACTTCACTGAAAACCCATTTCACTGAAACTCATTTAGTTGAAAGGTATATATGGCCTTTTCCCAACTGTTGTGTGATCCTGGAGTTAGTATATAAAGTAAGGGGGATGGGGGGCACAGCCCCCCACATTGGGGGTGTAGGGAGTGTAGCCCCCCCCCATATTGTAAATATTTTAATGCATATAGATGTATACTTACAAGCGCAATGAAAGAATTCTTCCAGAAGACAACATATAACCAATTTATGTGGGGGGCTTCACCCCCACACCCCCTTACTTTATATACTAACTCCAGGATCGCACAATTGTGGGGAATAGGCCATATATACCTTTCAACTAAATGTGTTTCAGTTTAATGGGTTTTTAGAGAAGTGAGCTTTCAGTGAATTGGGTTTTCAGTGAAGTGAGCTTTCAGTGAATATGTGTCAATAAATTAAGCTTCAATTAAATGAGTTTTCAATGAAATGATATAGACCCCACTAAATCAATATTAACCACCAGTTCAGCCCATTGCTGTATGCTACCCTTGAGGTTTCTGACATAGATGTAGCAGGCCTTATGGTTATCTTTCACCTGGGAGGATACCTTAACCTCAAAGTTGACTTTGCTTGACCTGTGTATCACCAAGAGAATAGAAATCAATCTCGAAATACAAATGCCCTGTGAACTGTTCTCAGCTTTTCTCACTTATATTCCAAGTACATGCTGTATCACTGTATCGGTCAAAAACTGTTATTTATATTGTGCCATGTGATAGAGCCTATAGCTTATTAAAACCATCAAATATTTTCATCCTGTGTTCCCCTTCTGGTAACATATACAAACCTGTGTATTCCCTTGGATTTTTTTAACAAGGCCTACAGTCTAGCATATAGTCTATGTTAATCCTACATAAAATTTATCTGACCTCTCTGTGAGCCAGGTCTAGAAAATGGTTCCTTTATCAGTGACCACTAAACACACCTTGGTGGTCTTTCTGCCCAACCACAATGTGATATTGCACACAAATATGATAAACAGGATCATCCAAGTACTGATGTTTCTGGCATTCCACTAAAAATTACTTTTTTCTCTAAACATTTGCCCATTTTTCCTTTCTGCAGCAAGTCAGCCAAAAAGTCTTATCTCCTTTTCATCAATTTATACTGTCCGTCTGTATTTGTGAATTTCCCACCATTTTCTCATGATACATTTTTATTTTTTATTTTACATTTGTTGACCGGGATAGTCCGACTGAATGCATGTCCATTTTCAGCGAAGGCCCGGGGAGAAAAGCTCCAAGGGTAAGCAGATACAGCATTACATAATTCCAGCATTACATATTACAAACAGACTATTTACAGAGATTACATAAGTAAGCAAGTTAAACAAGTTCCACAGGTTAGAGTTAATTCTGAGTGCAAGCCAGGATTAAATTAAATTACACAGTAAACTGGTTAACAGATTTTTACACATTCTAGGCTTGATACATTGACATAGCCAGTTAAGTGACAAATGTTGTTTGAGTCTAGTTTTAAATTGACCTAAGGTGGAAAGTAAGGTAATATCAGCTTGAAGAGAGTTCCAGGATCTACTTACAGAGTTTCCAAAGAGAGAGAGTCACTGGCTGTGTTATTAATTTTGCTAGTCTGAATTAGTAGTTTGTTAGAGGATCGAAGCGGTCTAGGATTGTTATAGGGGGTGATAATATTTCTAAGTGCAGGAGTATTGTCCGGATTATAGAGGATTTTATAGGCCATAATCAGTTGGTTATACTGGATTAGGCTGGGTAGTTCAAGCCACCCAAGCTGATTTAGATTGATGCAATGATGTGTCCTAAAAGGCAGCCCAGTGACAAACCTGGCAATGTGGTTGTAGCAAATTGAAAGTTTGTTAAGGACAGTCTTATTTAAATTCGAGAGTAGAGGGGATGCATACAGAAGGGTTGAAAGAAGGTGAGAGTGAGCTATGGCAATTTTAGCTGGAGGGGTTAGGAAGGCTTTTATTCTGTAAAGTGACCCTAGTTTTTTATTGATGGTTTTGATAGTTTGGTTAACATGTAGGTCGAATTTTAGATTATTGTCTATGATGACACCTAATAGTTTTGTAGAGGGGTCAGGGGAGATTACTGTGCCATCATCTGAATTTATGGTAAAGGTGAAAGCGGTAGACCTACGTGTTGGTGTAAATAACAGCATTTTAGTTTTTTTGGGATTTAGGATCAAATGATGTTCAGAAAGACAGTTTTCTATTGTATTAAAGGTTGTCTGGGTAGCTGACCATAACTCTACTGGAGATGTGGCTGAGCAAATCAGAGTAGAGTCATCAGCATATTGGATACAGCTGACTTTTGGGATGACAGTATAAAGGATGTTAATGAAGATGGAGAACAGCAAGGGCCCTAGTATAGAGCCTTGTGGTACTCCAAGGGTGTTAGGTAGAAGGTTAGAGAGTTTGTTCTGACAGAGGACAGCCTGCTGTTGACCATTCAGGTAGGACTGAAACCATTGAAGTGCTCTAGTATCTAGACCGAATGTTTGCAGGGTGTGGATTAAAAGTTGGTGATCAACCATATCGAATGCCTTGGAAAGATCTAAGAAGAGGGCTGAGGATATATAATTATTGTTGCAATTATGGTTTATGGTGTTGGTAAAGGCTAGGAGGGCTGAAGTAGTGCTGTGATAAGGACGGAAGCCATGCTGAGTGTCTGCCATAAGGTGATTCTGGATTAGGTGGTGCATGAGTTGTCTATGAATACATTTTTCCATAATCTTTGCAAGTGGAGAGAGTATAGCTATTGGCTTATAATTGGAGAATTCAGTAGAGCTACCTCCTTTGTGAAGTGGGATTACATAGGATATTTTCCAGATGGTGGTAATTTTAGCTTCTACTATGGTTCGATTGATTAGTGTTGAGACGGAGTAAGCAATAGCATCAGCTGATTTTTGTAGGTACTCGGCAGGCAGTTGATCAGCAGAAAGTGTAGTGGGTTTTAATTTTTTGTTTAAGGTACGGATAAGTGAAGTGGCGACTGGTTGGAAGCTGAATGCGAGTAGGTTTCTAGGGGTGCTATTTTCAGGACCAGGGAAGCTAGGAGGTAGCTGGCTAGCTAGGGCTTGAATTGTCTCAGTAAAGGATTGGTTAAAACTGTCAGAAACATCTTCAGAGGTTTTATCAATAGTAGCAGCAGGGAATGGGGTTGAAGTTTGTCCAGGATGTAGTAGATTATTTAAACCTGCCCAAAACTTCTGTGGGTTATTTTGATTTACTGTCTGTAAATTACAGTAGTATTGTTTTTTGTCTTGTAAAATTGATTTTTTGGTGTTGTTCCTGGATTGCCTGTATTTAATGTGATCATGAGGGTCTTTAGAAGAACGCCATAAAGCCTATGCTTGGTTTCTAAGGGTAATTTTGAGTTTAGACTCTTTAGAAAGCCATTGCGCAGTTTTTGCCTTGGTTCTCTTTGAACGAACAGGTGCATGCAAATCAAGGATCTCAAGGAATTTGTTGTTAAAGTACGCTACTGCTTCCTCTAAGGGGAGGTGTTTTAGAATAGACCAATTACATGAGATTAGTTCTAGTTGGAATTTGGCAGGGTCAAAGTTTTTATTGTTTCATAATATTGTTTCATAATAGATAATATCAAATG
Source organism: Protopterus annectens (assembly GCF_019279795.1). NCBI lineage: Eukaryota > Metazoa > Chordata > Ceratodontiformes > Protopteridae > Protopterus > Protopterus annectens. Next base: position 1,835,231,961 of record NC_056735.1, read on the forward strand.
ACATGATCAAGTTCAGATAAACTACGTCCTCACTGTTTCTTGTGTCTGTCTCACCAGTCACCAGTCACTAAATGTTGTGAGGAACTCTGTTGCATAATGTTATTAGCCATTTAGAGACAATTCATGTTAAAAGAGTCTATAGGACTTTTCCAAACACTTCTCTTAGATAGAAGTCAAGCTAACAACAGAGCTACTTCTCTGTTTTCTTCTTGGATGCACTCGTTTGTATGGAAGCCTCCCACACAATACAGGTACAAGGAGGACTTACTTTACACGTGTGATACTGACTTCTACAGTTTGCTCTTACTTCCTGTGAATCACACTTAACATTTCTTAGTTTCAAGACTCACAGCAACAACTCTCAACCTTATGACGGTATCCAAAAAGGCTTATCAAAAAAATAACTTCTTAGCTTACCTCAGAAGTAAAGTTGGAAAACCACCCATAAGATAGCTCATTCATAAAAATTTGTGGAAATTGCATAATTTAGTTGTCGACAAACAACATGTATGTACTACATCACATTAAAATGAAAAAAGGTGAAAAATAGAAAAAAAAGTCCACATATTGAGAGCCTAAGTCATGTGATATATATGACTAGAGATTTTATGGCATAATCAAAGCTCTTGCTCAGCTTGTACAGATATTGTATAGGTTTATAGGTTAGAAGTTCATAGGTTCATACTAGGCAGTTGAGCTGGGTAGATCAATTGAAGCCTAGCCATGTATTTGCAGATGCCCATCTATCATTCCAGGTACCATTTAAAGTTAGTTAGAGAGTTACTTTGCTTCATGTGGAGAATGAGTCTATTCCTCAGTAGGGAAATTTTCTGTGAAAATAATTTATCCCATCAGCAGGTTTAGTTTATGTTGCAACAAAAAATTGGGTCTATATCATTTCATTGAAAACTCATTTCATTGAAGCTTAATTCACTGACAAATATTGACTGAAAGCTCACTTCACTGAAAACCCAATTCACTGAAACTCATTTCATTGAAAGGTACATATGGCCTTTTCCCCACTGTTGTGTGATCCTGGAGTTAGTATATAAAGTAAGGGGGGGGGCACAGCCCCCCACATTGGGGGGTGTAGGGGGCATAGCCCCTACATATTGTAAATATTGTAAAGCATATAGATGGATACTTACAAGTGTAATGAATAAATTCTTCCAGAAGACAACATATAACCAGTTTATGTGGAGGGCTTCATCCCCCACACTCCCCAAATGTGGGGGGCTGTGCCCCCCACACACCCCCTTTCTTTATATACTAACTCCAGGATCGCACAACAGTGGGGAATAGGCCATATGTACCTTTCAATGAAATGAGTTTCAGTGAATTGGGTTTTCAGTGAAGTGAGAGTTCAGTGAATTGGGTTTTCAGTGAAGTGAGCTTTCAGTGAATATGTGCTTCAATGAAATGAGTTTTCAGTGATATGATATAGACCCCAGAAAATTAGGTCTTTATTGTGAGTGTTTGTGGTATCAAACTCCAAACCCTGATGTGATGGTGTGTGATACTTTAACTATTTTGTAATATACAAATGAAAGACCATTATTGTCCAATACCATGAACAATGGCTGTTCATGTTTTATGTAAATTGAGCATTACACATGGGCATGAGTCCAACATAAATTCCTGATCAATGCAGCTATACAGAATCCAGAGGGTTGTTACTTATAAAAGAAAAGACATTTCTTTTTAAGTAACTTTGGTCTATAATAGCAATGAATCATCTTTCAGTGTGGACAAGACTGGTTTACCCATGGCTGGCTTTATTTGGACACTTGAGATTCACCCCAGGGCCACTGATCTGTAAACCTTGCTTTGCCACCACTCAGACATGGTATACTAGTTAATGTAGGCTACGGGGATGAGCTACTTAATGTGAGGTAAAACCAAGAGGCATAAACTCACTGCTGTCATCCTACAGTGCAAGATCATCCAAGTATCAAACAAACGATTGTCCAGCATATTCCACTTTCCACTGCTTTTATATGTTTATTCTTTCCCACCTGACTTCGGTGGGCTATATCAGCTGCTTCTCTTGAACACAGCTTTAGGTACTTGAATTGAGCCTTAGGAATGGAGTGCTTTGTAACTGGCTTTCTATTCAATATCAGAAGCACTTTTTAAATGCTTTTCTCTTAATTTTTGGTGAATGCTCTTTGTGGAGTGAAGTTTATGCTAGGGTTTGTTTTTATAGTTTTATTATTCTTTTTAGCTAGCTTATTTTAGTTAGTTTAGGCAGAAAGAATTAAGTCTGTTTGGCTGGTAATTTAATTTTCTGATCGAGTAATTGAGTGTGTGTTTTCATTTTTTTCTTTAATTTTCAATCTTTTGTTGCAATATGAATGAATTTTGCATTTAGAAAGTTGATGAAGGTGGTTGGTGTTGTTTCTGGGGTGGTGGTGTATGTCTATGTTGTTTTTGTTGTATGTGAAGTTATTTTTTTTACACTGAGGGCACTGGGAGATGTTAATGTTTTATGTATTTTGTATACTTGTTTTATTTAAAAGTAATTTTAGATATAGGATTTTTTTACATGGGCTAGGGTATTTGAAGTTAACTGATTTTATCTGTGCTTTAGGGCTGCAATGTGTGAACCTTTAACTTTCATTTTTGCAAGAATCATAAATATAGCAGGTTGAGGTAAATATTGGTAGGGGGATTATGTGTCAGGGATGTAGATAAACTTTTAAGAATGCTTAGTCCAAGGCTCTAAGAAACCATCTTTTAAAACTTCAGTTATACACATATTCCCATATATACTGTCAGCATTAAGTTAATCTCCCTTATTCCATATAACCATCTCTGAGGTCACATAGCCTTAGAGTAGGTTAAGAACCTTTGAGAATATACAGTAACTGAACCAGACAGAAGCCCAAATAACTAGGGGACATTACCTCTGAAAAATCCATAAGTATCACTTATAGCCATGCTTTCAGGATTTAGAACTGGCAAAATAAAAAACCCTTCATAGTTCCTGTTATTTGTTTTGAAATCATTGCTTTGTCAATCCTGACTCAAGTACCATACTTGCTAAAATATGTAAAATCTAGAGCTGTATCTTAACCTCTCAAGGCAATGCAAGAGTAAAACATTTGGTTAACTACTGGATCAGTAATATCCATTTCGGTGAAATAACCACTCAGTGAATAGTGGCCACTGAAGAGGGAGGAGTGAATGCCCTTTTTCCCAATGTACAGCGACCTTGGCATTGATTGTATTAAGGAAGGGAGCGAAGGGCATAAAGTTTTGGAGGGTTCATGCTGCTTTCAAAAACAGAAATAACAGGCTGTTACACACCTGACATCAATCCCACCTCTCTTCCCTGGTATCCCTACACACCCTAGCCTGCTTCACATGGTGACTCACTCAGATGTGAGATTACTTATGGCACTGCATGTGCATTCCTTAGGAGATCCACTGTTTTACTGCAAGGACATGTGGATCAATGTAAGACATATGGATGGAAATAATGTCAAAAACAGTTTATAGTCTGTACTTGGGGCACTGCAGCTGTGTAACACATTTTGTTACTAGTCTGAACAGAACACCGGCCTACATGGAAGCATAGGTTTTTTCATAAGTTAGTACTTAGCTAACTGCCTTGCGAGCCATTTTAAGCCTAGCCAATTATCCCTTGTGAGACTCAAACCCTGCACCTGGTGTTTGTAAGGCAAACACCTTAACCATTAGGCCACCCTCCCTATGTTTGGTTTTAGTAGGTCATTAATGGATGCTTCCTCATGTACATTACTAGAATGGTTGAACAGTGTAGATTCAGATGGGCATCCTGTAACACTGATCAAATTTAGTTTGCATCCAGCAAGTAATGGGTTTTAAATGCACACACACACGCGCACACACATGCACTTGCGGACACCCATACACTTGGATATATTGTGGCCTACAAAAGACATATACACAGACACACACACACACACACACACACACACACACACACACACACACACACACACACACACACGCACATGCACACACATACACACCACTGTTGTCATGCTTTGACACGTGAATCCCATGCTATAACTGTAATGGCCCACCTCCATGCATTATCTAGCTCTAGGTACAGCTATAATGCTGTTCATCACCTTGTTTCCACATGTAACGATATTTCCTATTTGAGCCCAGGTGTACATGCACAGTATATACTTCCTGCCAATGTACACCACATGCCAACACAAAGCATATTTTGTTCATTCTCTATGCTTGTTATACCTATGATGCAGAGACTGGACTGATCTACAACTTATCTGCTAAACTATACAAGATGTGTCAAAAGGTGCTGCTGGCCACAATGGCGAGATACAAAGAGCAATCATAGAAATTAATGCTGCTAGCTCTTCTGCCTGGAAGTGCTAGCACATGTATATAAGAAAAAATATAGTGATAAAATGTGGCAGATCTGTTTGTAAGCAATATTTATGTTCATAACATATGGAGGGTTAAAGAAGTCTGTGTATGTATTCATAGTTGCCCGCTGTTCATAGGCAAATACTATGATAAGTGCCCTGAAGTCTCATTTTTGGCCAAGTCAAGGTACACTGTATAAGCCATTTTGCCACCAGACTGAGTGAGCAAGACCTGCTCTTGACAAATCCAAACTGAGATGGGTCCAGTACTTAGAGTTTCACTATGTTATGATTGATTAACTTCATGATATGACTTTCCATGGCTTTGCATATGAGGCTGGTCACATTTATGGATCTATAATTGCCTGGGTGTGTGGAATGTTCATCTTTATACAGGGGAATGACTGTAGGTGTTCTCCATTCTCTTGGTGCAAAACCTTGATGGAGTTGAGACTGAACGGTGTTGTTAGAATTAGCATTATTGTTATTAGTATTACTAGATTACAATAATGAATTTGTAATTAAGAATATCATACTCAAGAAACATGCAGACAATGAATATATTTGGAAAATGCTGATTTTTTTTGTTGCATTCTGAGGTGACTCCAGGTGTTGGCACTCATGTGTAGGAACATAAAAATACATACAAGTATAGATAACCTCCATTTTTCCCAAAAATGTAATATTGCCTTACTCACATAGATGTAGCTACTATAATATACCTGAAAGTACACTGCAAGGCCATCCTGTGCAACCTAAATGAAGAGAAGCAATTTTAAATGTTAACATGCATGTTTGTACTTCCTATTAACATGTATATATTCTAAGTTGTATAAATGAGTTATGTATGACCATCAGAAAAAGCAGTCCAAGGATGTGTTCAGTGTGGCTAGTAAATAAAATCTCCAAAATAAAGCTCTGCAGAACTATGTGGAATCTGATAACAAATGTTTAGTATAAATAAATCATTTCTAGTAGAATGTCCTCAGTACTTCAAAATTCTACTGGAAGAACTTATTTTCTTCAATAATTTGTGGGGTAATAACAAAATATTCCTGGCTAAATTACAAGGATCAGTTCTAGAATTCAGTACTCTGAAAATTAATTCCGCAAAGCATTCACAAACTGAGATTTGCGGCAAATGGTTTTGTCTGTTCAAGATCTTTCTTTAAAGGTAGAGCAAGTTTAAAACAGAATGGAATTCATATAAGAAAACCGTGTCAAACAAACTGAAATTATAAAATGAATGTCTCTCATTCAAGCCTAAAACATCTTTTTTGTATACTTCCAGTTCACATTCATACCTCCTTATGGTGCCCAGAACTTTGCTGGGTCTGTCTTTTTTAACAAGTGCCCTACCAGCTAATAATAGGCAGTATTAGGAAGGGTAAGGAGTTAAATGACACTATGATTGTTAGTTTAGGATGTTCTGCAGCAGAAAAATTAAATTGTGGCCAGATTCCCATAAGTTCACAGATTTGGGTGCATTACGCTGATAAAGTTATAATATGTAAATGTACCACAATAAGCTCAGAATAGCTTAGTGACAAGGGGACATCACAGTCACAATGGTGCACTAAACAAACCCGCAAGTAATCTGTAAGTAATGAGAAATGGTTGTCAAAATGCATTGCACATTAAAAAAGTTACAGAAAGATTATCACAGTTCAAGCATCCTGGTAGTTATGCATACATATATGTATAACAGAATCTGTCCAGTAAGGTTAAGGACAACTATGGAATATAACTGACTCTATTATGATAAAAAAGGGACAATGACAACTATCCCAATATAAGCTGCATGGCATTCATAATACATATTTTCAGAAATCTGTCCAGAAACTTTACAGACGACTATGGATATTTCCATAATTCATTTACTAACAAAATATAATTGCTTCAAAGGTCCATGCCATTTGTAATACATATCATCAACAAACCGTCCAGTAAGCTCAGAGACAGCTATGGCTATCACCATAATTCATGTACTAATAAAATATGGCTGCTTGCACTTACGGATTCTGATGCAATCCATAAAATGTCTAAAAAAAAAATTAAAGATTAAGGGCAATCACGGCCACATCATCACAGTTAACATTTCCTAACAATGGGATCAGGACTTGTGTGGAGAACACAAGTAACACACACACACACACACACACACACACACACACACACACACACACACACACACACACACACACACACAAGAAAAGTGGGACATAGAAAAGGAAATGTGAGGCATGGGTAAAAAAGAAGAGGGATGTTGGAATAGGAAAATCAGAGGTAAAGTCTCAGGGAGCACGGGCATTTTTTGGTTGGAATAGTCCCCTTTTTTATTTATTTTTTTTAAAATAGAAGGAAAAGTAAATATAGGGAAAGAGGAAGAGTAGGCTATCACAGCAGGTACACCATAGAACAAATAACACAACACATAATAGACAAAGGTTGGAAAAAATAGTAAGGAGAGTTAAGTTACACAAATGCCACACTGCACAACATGGACAATGGAGGGATGCATCCAGCCATGGTGAAATGCAGGAAAAAACTATCTACCTATGCAATGTCACATTATGACATATTGCAAACTGTGTAGCAGTCATACCTGTATGTGTATGACCAATGGTAATATGTTTTGGAAGGTAATAAATAAGGATCTCAGTACAAATTAGATAAATAAACACATACCCAAGTAGGTTGTCAGCAGTACAGGTGTATGCCAAGCAACATCACATATAGGCAAATGCAGGTTTAACAGTGCTAGATATCTCCAGCAGAGGACAAAACCAAACTTATGACCATCCATGTGAAAGGCAAGCAACCGAGCACAGTACCAAAAAGAAGTAATACAGAAAAGCAACAAAATGAATACTGCATACATAGGTGGGTGCACACAACCTAAGCAAACATGGAATGGAATATGTATATTTTACACAGATATGCCATATCTAAGGCAACACATAGGTGTAGGTGTACATGTATGACTGTCAGTGGCCTAAATGAAATGCACAAGAAATCAAGGTTAATACACATACACATACCAAGGACATGTAAGAATATCTCCAAAATATAACAGTATACCTTAACAAATATATGTCAACAAAGTTCACTGGCTAACACACCAGTATAATGAGAACAAGGACGTATTGTAAACAGTAGCCAGCGACATGTGTGCAGATGTCCTGCATCATAAAATGACCATACATTTGGCACATGTTCAACATGTCAACAAACTAATACATGGCAATGATCAACAACCGCAGCAAGGCAAAATATAATACGGAAATAAGAAGGTGGAAGGGAGGTAGACAACTGGGGTCTACTTTAAGGAAAAGCAGGACAAGGTAAGTTGATACACTGCAAATGCATATGTACAGCACACAGGGTGCTGTAAGAGACAAAACAAAATATATTAACCAAATGGAAAATGTATGTCACATGATTTTAGATGTCCACAGAACTGGGCATGTATAAAACACACATACACGGCAATATGCAATCATGTAACATCAACATGCACAGGTAAGCAAGCTATGAATTTGAAGCACATACACATATACTGTCATGCAAATGTTGAATAAACAAATGCAGGTGTATATTACATACCTTTCTCATTACTAAGCAGAAGACACTACTGTGAACATCATTAAAGCACATCAGTGGTAAGTCACTGAATGCTCACATGTCCAAAGTACAATTGTGTGTCAGTATGGATCCAACAATGTGTGGAAACATGTACAGTCAGTTAATGTGTACAACTGTTTGTTTAAGGTGTGAACTTATGTGACTAAATAATGGACGTTGAAATGTATGATACAATAAATACAGCATAATATACTGTTAAAGAATAAGTTATCTGTACCACTGTGTATAGGCTAATGCTATATTGTGGTTTGATGCTGTCAGAAAAGGAGTACTGCAATTAGACAAGATATACCCACATATGATTCCACATGGCATCAGTATTACCAACGCATGGCACACAATACCGCATCATGCCAGTGGGACATCATGACAACTGCTATCCAAAACACATAGGGAATGACATGTCCTTTTGTTGCACATATATCATACGGCAATACACAATTTCAAACCATACCACAGGGTTAGTGCTAGACTATGGAGAACATATGCTGTCTCATTTGCCCTCAGTAAAACACGTTTACTGTCTACATCTTGCAGCAATAGCTGCAGGTTAACTACCACAATGCATGGACAGCTGAATGTGGAATGAAAGTGTAATGCGTTACTATGTGTCAGGCACACATTGAAACAGAAGTAAATGTCACATGACAATAACACATAAGCATGACAGCTACATGGTTTGCATGCACAAGAGTGCATCTACAGTCCAATCAATTATACGGCAATCAGTATGTTGTCAGCATAACACAAGTGGAGCACACAGACAATACTTATGGACTGTAGGGACCAGGCTGATGGGGCTGACATGCAAGGATGATCTCACAGGCTATCCCCCTGAATGGGAAGAATGTCCCCATCATGTCCCTCATCTGTGTTTGGAACACATCAATCACAACTTTCTCGATCTGCTCCTAATAATTGTCTCTATTCCTGTCCTGGTATCATCTCTTTTGGGGTACAGCAGGCATGCTAGTTCTGGCAGGAGTGAGTTAGGCTTCCTCATCATCATCATCATCATCACCGCTGTTATCATCACTGTCATCATCTGAAGACTCTGGCAGTGGCCTGGCATATGCTCATCATCCTCATCTGATAGGAGAATGTCCACGGGTTCCATGCTCTGTCAAGATGAGTTGCAAAACATGACAGAAATGAAAAGCAAATGTATATCACACAGAACAGTCCCATTTAGATCATAGCAGAACTGAATATGAAAATGATGAACATTTAAACAGGGACTGACACACTGCTCAGTATGGACAGACGTACCTTATAAATGCCTGCCTCTCAATGCCCTATTCATAAACAGGAATTCATTATTCTTTTGTGAAAATTTCTATAGGCTTAGAGACCAACCCAAGTCATTAGGATGGTTGTTGTGTCTTTCGACTTTTCCCGGTTAGGGGTCGCCACAGTGGTACTCCGGTCCACTAATGATTGGCAGTTGATTTTTACGTACCGGCTTGCCAGGCCTGATGCACAACCTTCAACGAAGGTACGCCCATTCACGCATGTCTCCACGCAGAAGACGCTCTAGCTGAGAATCGAACCGTACAGCATCTTACTGTGAGGCAACAACGCTACCACAGCACCACCACTGCGGTAAAAATGCATAAATGTTGAAATCTAGAGATTGTACTGTCTGCATGTAATGATTCATAAGAACAGCCACCAAGTGTCATTGTTAAAATGAGGAGAAAGGGATATGACAATATTGAAAATAGGCAATCCATATGACAAACACCTGAGCCAGGGAGGATGAGAACTGGCTGAACACACATCATTTTAATGAAGACAACATTAACAAATATTTTTTATATGTTCAATCACCCCAGCCTGCAACATGTGAGAATGTAATACATGTTGCATTAAAAGTACTGCATATGTATAACTGTATGCATTATTTACCTAAAATTAGTACCAATCAGTAGCCTACAAAATGCGAACATCATGATGATGCTTGCTGATTATGAGCTATTGCAAAGAAATGTTTATCTGCAAAAGTGTAAGTAAACCTATAACGGTATTTAAACAAAAACACCCAAGGTGTTGTAGGCAGATGCAATGCCAATGTTAAACTGTAGGGGATGCTGATTATGAACTGCTGCAAAGAAATGTCTATCTGCATGAGTGTCAGTAAACCTAGGCTATAACTGTGTTTTAACAAAAACACCCAAGGTGCTGTAGTCAGATGCAATACCAATGTTGACCTGCAGGGGGTGCTGATTATGAACTGCTACAAAGAACTGTCTATCTACACGAGTGTCAATGCCAAGGTGTTGTATGCAGATGCAATACCAATGATGAACCAAAAGGATGTTACACAATCTACTAACTACAGTGCAAATACTGACACAGCAGACACCCATTCATTCTGAGAATAGGCAGGATATGGACAACAGATAAGTAACTGCAAAACACAGCCACACATATAAGCATGCCAAACCATGCATTATAAGCAGCAGTCAGAGCACTAAAGCTCCTATGCTAAACATCGACCTCAACATATGTGTGACAGATTAACCAACCCAACTGTTATTTAGATTGTAGAGTACAACTCAAATATTGTGTGCTGAAACAATTAATTAATACTACATAGGTTCATAGGTGTTTACTAGACTAATGATCGCAAGGGCCTTTTTAAGCCTAGCCATGCATCCCAAAACTCTGACTAGTTCTGATACCCTTGATAAGTGTAAGCATGGGCCTGGGAGATGAACCATTTGCAGGTTACCTGCTTGCATTAGAGACATAGGTGCCAAACCAGGGATGAATTTCTGGTTTCCCATTCAACTGTCCAAGTTGCCCTTGAATTGGGTTATGGAGGAACTCTGCTTCACATGGATGGGGAGCCTGTTCCATAGATGGGGTACTCTCTGGGATATAAACCTATGAACCTATAATACTACATTTTTGGATTTCAATCACAGTTGTAAGCACAGCTGTAGTGTGATAATTTTACTTACCTTACTAATGCATGATGGTTATTCCTGCATTTTAAGCAATATACGTGTCAATGTGAGATATACAGGCCTGTTAAAATGATTGTGTCAATGTGAGATATACAGGCCTGTTAAAATGATCAGATGCATTTCGTAAAAAAAGAAAAAGTAATCAACATACCTCTCTCGCTCTCCTGCTTCTCAAGTCTGTGGATATACTCAATGCACAGGAGAGTGGTCTCCTGGTCAAATCTTCATTGCCTGAAAACAGAAAAGAGAAACTATAGTGAAACTTGTGCTCAGTATCAGAGCTGCTTCCCTGTAGCTGGCTGTGATTGATTTTATAATCATCTGGATATACAAAGCTGATAATAAGTATAGTTTTTTTGCACTTTATCTGTTTCAGTGATAGTTAACAAAACTGTACTGCAGTTATATATTTGCTTGATTGAATATTGCTAGTCTTGACACTTTGTAACAAAATTGTATTGCATTTATTTATTTGCCTGATTGAATATTACTGGTCTTTGCCTGCATTTTGTTAACAAAACTGTACTGCATCTATTTATTTGGTTGATTGAATATTGCTTGTCTCTAGCTGCATTTTAACAAAGTGCACTGCATTTATTTATCTGCTAGATTGTGTATTGTTGGTCTCTGCATTTTGTTAACAAAACTGTATTGCATTTATTTATTTATTTATTTGTTTGATTGAATATATTGCTGGTCTCTATCTGCATTTTGTTAACAAAATTGTACTGCATTTATTTGCTTGATTGAATATTGCTGGTCTCTGTATTTTCTTAACAAAACTGTATTGGATTTATTCATTTGCTTGAATGAATATTGCTGGTCTTTATATGTATTTTGTCAACAAAACAGTTCTGCATTTATTTTTTGCTTGATTGAATATTGCTGGTCTCTGCATTTTGTTAACAAAACTATACTGCATTTATTTATTTGCTTGATTGAATATTGCTAGTCTCTATCTGCATTTTGTTAACAAAACGGTACTGCATTTATTTATTTGCTTGATTGAATATTGCTAGTCTCTGCATTTTGTTAACAAAACTGTACTGCATTTATTTATTTGCTTATTTGAATATTGCTTATTTATTTGCTTATTTGAATATTGCTTTTCTCTGCATTTTATTTGCTTGATTGAATATTGCTAGTCTCTATCTGCATTTTATTAACAAAACGGTACTGCATTTATTTGCTTTTCTGAATACTACTGGTCTCTATCTGCATTTTGTTAAAACTGTACTGCATTTATTTATTTGCTTGATTGAATATTGCTGGTCTCTGCATTATGTTAACAAAACTGTACTGAATTTATATATTTGCTTGATTGAATATTGCTGGTCTCTGTCTGGATTTTGTTACCAAAACTGTACTGTATTTAATTATTTGCTTGATTGAATATTACTGGTCTTTATCTGCATTTTGTTAACAAAACTGTACTGCATTTATGTATTTGCTTGATTGAATATTACTGTTATCTGCATTTTGTTTTTCCCCACCCTCCTGCCCAAGTGTGGTTGTATTCTTTTAACTTGGTGGCTTTGGAATTGCCCACTCCTGCTGTAAATCTGATTTTGAACACTCCTCCCAGTCCCATCTTATCAGCTCATTCTACTGTGTACAGGGAGAGCATTTGAAAAGGTCAGTCCCCTTAGTGTCTTAATCTTGAACTATCTTCTGTTTCCTCCCTCTCCACTTAACAAATAAAATATACTTTATTCAGCTGCTTTTATTTTAATTGTGTTCTTCTTACTTTATTAAATTACTTTGTTTTGCTGCTTGCTCTTACATGTTCAAGTGCTTTTATTCTGCTGCATGTATTATTGCTTGTTGGCAGCCTGATTAAATGTATCTGTTATTCTAAGCCTCTTATTTTGGTTTTAGTACTTTGGGCTTCAGGCCAGTAATTTTACATTTTAGAAGGTTTTTGTGGCCTACACACTTGTAGAGAAACCCTTACCAAAACCCTCTCTCCATAACTCTGCCCAAGTATTCAGAACACTATGTCTGGACAATCCCCATCAGTTTTGCCTACCAGCCTGGTCAACATGGGCATACTGAGACAGTGTAGCAACTGCCTCATGTTCACTGACAGTCCTCTTCTCCTAGCACATAATTCTTCTATTTGTGAGAAATGCATCTACATCAGTAACCTGGAATCCATGCTCTCTCATGCAACAGTCAGTATTCCTGGCAAAGAGGATATTGGCAGCACAAACACCACACCACCCATATCACATAGCTAAGCACAATACACACCCACCTATGCAGATGTCCTCAATAAAAAACTTACCTAAACAGCAGAGACCTCCAAAACACACTCACAAACATTTCACACACAACACCAAACACATCACACACAACAGACAACACACCAGTGTCTCACAAACACAGCACATAAAGCATAACAATAAACCAACACAGCCCACAAGGCATAACAATAAACCAAATATACTAGTCATTGGTGACTCAGTTGTGAGACACACTGATGTCCCCCTCACCAGGCTCAACAAGGAGAAGGTCATGGTCAGTTGTCTGTCAGGTGCCAGAATCGGCCACATCACGCACGCACTTAAGTCTCTCCACAGCAGGTACAAGTATGAGACATACCTCCCTGAACTATATGAAGAGAGACTTGATTGAGCTCTCAGATTATGTGTTCCAGGCAGGAATGACCCTAACCCTAAACAGCATCCTACCTTCACCAAGAATGATACCATAATACCAACAAAAAATAATTGACTTTAACAATTGGCTTAGTTTCTGTTGTCATTCCAAGGGGATCCAGTATCTGTCTGCCTGGGATGACATGGTTGACAGGCCTCAATGCTTTGCCGGAGATGGTCTCCACCTGTCACCCCTAAAATTCTGGATTCTGGCCAAGGCTCCTGCCTACCCCTTTGTGCCTTTTTAGGCAATGTCCCAAAGACAAATCTTCCAACATAAAAGATCTGTCAAAAAGCAAATTGAAGATCCTGCTGCTTAATGCTAGGAGCCTTAACCTGAATATGCACTCACTGGAGGGTCTCCATGCACTGGAAGATGCCAACATCTGTGCAGTCACAGAAACTTCATTCAAGGCTGTGGAGACCACCCCTGCCTTACCAGGCTATACCTCATTCCACAAATTTCAACCCCAAAATGAGGTCAGAAAGGCTAAGGGTGGTGGAGTCTCTGTCTTCATTAAACACAAGCACACCTCCAGACTTGTTTTCCAGCATGATGCACTAGAACTACTCCAGTTGCAACTGACAGTTGGCTAGATAACTATCCAAGTTATAGCCAGCTATAGACCCTCCTGCATGACTCAAGACACCCACTCCTCCTACCTGGACCTACTTGACTCCATCAAGGTACCCCATAACACCCTGTACCTTGGTGACTTCAACTACCCCACCATAGACTGGGTGAACTATTCTTGCAGTAATGCACTCACCCAATGATTCCTTGACTTCATCAATTCTAAAGCACTAGACCAGCTTGTCTCACCCCCACAGGGGGAGATAACATTCTGGACTTGGTTCTCACCAACAGAAGAAACCACTTTACCACTCCCATAGTAAGTTCTTCCCTGGTAAGATCAGATCATTGGTCTGTCTCATTCTAAGTTTCTATCTGGCCCAACCTCCCTCAGCCGTAACCAGGATAAAAAAATTCTCAAAAGCTGACTATAACCTCCTATGGGAGGGTATCAGTAGCTTCACACCAACTTCCCCCTCAGAGAATGCAAACAACTATGCTGAACAGTACAACAATGCAGTATACAAGCACCTGTACAACTGCATGGATTCACCCTTACCCAATAGAACTAAAACCTGCTCCTCAAGGAAACACAAACCTTTGTGGTGGACATCCTCTAGCAACAGGCTTTATAACGAAAGGAAGAAACTGTTGTCCAAGGGTAAAAAGAAACAAATTCCAAATTGGAAAAACTCCCTCTTTAGCCTCACAAGCAAATTAGATCACTAGTGAAAACCTTCAAAGCCAATTATGAATCGAAACTAGCCTCCGATACAAAGAGAAACCACAAAGCCTTATTCAGTTATGTCAGAAACCTACATGGCAAAGCTCAGGTTTGTTCCGAATTAGTACTTAATGCTACCACTTACACTGTTCCTGTTGACTTAGACAACTTGCTAGCAGATAGGTTCAGTGCAAACTTCACCCCTCTGTCCACCTCAAAGGCCTTTCAACATCCTGATACTTGTCCTGTACCTCACATCTCTACAGATCAAGTGTTAAATGCCCTATCCAAGGCAAACAACACAGCTTTCATGGGACCTGATAGTATCCCAAGTTGTATTCTGCATCATCTCCAGCAAGAACAACTTCACCACTGAGCACCCTATTCAACCACAGCCTAAGTACAGGCTTCATTCCAGCAGAGTGGAGAACTGCCATTGTCATTCCTTGCACAACTGACTCTGGAAACTATCGCCCCATTAGCTTGACAAGTCTGATCTGTAAGGTCATGGAGTGTATTATTATGGCTCTCATAAACAAGGAAATAGGCAATCTCCAAACACTTCACCCTACACAGTCCACACAGTTCAGCTTCATCAAGAGCAGATCTTGCCTGCTGAACCTGGCTGACTTTTTGAAACTGTTACCGAGGCCCTGGATGAGGGAAAGTCAGTACATACAGCTTACCTTTACTGGGCCAAAGCCTTTAACACAATTCCTCACTTGGTCATCATCAAAAAGCTAACACAACTTGGTGTAAATCCCTATCTTATCGGGTAGGTTGCCAACTGGCTCACCGATAGGACTCACAAGGTCAAAATAGGCACCTCCACAACCGACAGCAGACCTGTCACTGGTGGTGTACTAGAACTCTCTACTGTTTGGCATCTACTTCTTAGAAGTCCAGGCAATGACAAAAGAAATCTATCTGACCAAGTTTTTAGACACCATACGTTGGGTGCTATCACTGACTCCCCAAATGACATTAACATACTCCAACAGGGTCTTACAGCAACAAATGACTGGTGTCAAAGTTATGGCCTTAAGTTAAATGCCAAAAAATTTATTTTTATACCATTTGGCAAAAAACATGGCCCCAACTGATTGCCACATCAATAGCAACCCCCTAAGCACACAATCTGAGGTGAGAGACCTGGGTACACAGATTGATTACAATCTCACATTCAACCATCATGTAGCGGCAGTGGTCAGAAAAACCTTTTACTTGGCTCATCTCATAAGTAAAGGGATTTCATCCAGAATAAAGGAGGTTATTACCTCTCTATACTCCTCCCTCATTAGGTCAGTACAATGCCCCATTTGATATGTACCTCTCCAAACACGTGCACCAACTAAAAAGGCCACAGAAATACCTCACAAAGAGAATCCATGACCTCCAATACCTGTCATATGTGGACAGGCTCAAATCACTATTACTCTACTCGGTATCATACAGATTGCTCAGACGTGATCTGTGTCTTGCCTACGAGGCAATCTCTGACCCTGCCCTACTAGAGATGCTCCATATCCATAAGTCTAACTCCTCACACATGACCCACTCAAACGGCTTAAATCTAATATGCAACATCAACAAAACCTGCTGGAGAGACACGTTTTTTCCCAGAGGCTACCTCATCTCTGGAATAGACTTCCCATACATTTCAAACAGAGTACCTTGCTGACCTTCTTCAAGCGTAACCTTGATGAGTGAATGAGAAACCACAAATTTGTCCCAGGGGTTCCACCTGTGTCCCTCACTGACAGAGAAGACAGGTGCTGACTGAGGTATCTTTTTTGGGGTTAAACTTTTGGCTAGGCTTGTAAGGGCCCCAGAGCTATTAGCCTAATAACGTCCTATGATCCTGTGAATAATGTATTCTTCAAATACCACCACTCTCAACACTTACACACTCACAATCTTACCTACCTACCCTAACCCACACCTCAAAACTCCAAACACACTCACGCACACTAAAATCCCTACCCAAAATCCCAAGTAAAACATCACTTACCTGAATCCCCAGCTACATCCACATACCAGACCGCACATCACAAACACAGGAAATCCCGTGTCACGTACACGCCTCCACAACCACGGATTCGACATTTCTGCATTCGGCATTCTGCACTTTCGCAGAAGTGCAGTTTCGACACTTCGGTCTTGAGCTACTGAAGTTCAATATTTCAGTAGTTTGAGATTCTGAAGTGAAACTATATATATATATATATATGTGTGTGTGTGTGTGTGTGTGTGTGTGTGTGTGTGTGTGTGTGTGTGTGTGTGTATGATGCATCTGGCCACCTGATTGATGTGCCAGTAGAAGGAATGTACATTTTTTTGTTTGCTCTTCAGTGGGAGAGCTTGGGGCAGGGGGCATTGATCTATCTATAATAAGCTGATCATTTATAATGTATCAATCTGCTTATTACAGTGAAGTGCCTTTTTTTTTTTTGCTTTTCATTTAAAGAGCTGAGGGGTGGGGTGCTGGTTCATAGTCCTGGCCCAGGGCACTGGTTGAACCAGCTACATTTCTGATGAAAAGATATGAAAGTGACAAGCAATATCCCTCAGGGCTCAATGTTTGGATCTCTCATTTTTGGTGTTCACTTCTCAGATCTCCAAACAGAGAGACAAGACTTCTAACTAAAAAAAAAAGTCTGTAGATGATTGCAAACTAGAGAAATTTGTTAAGTTACCCTATGACACCCAAATCCTCCAAAATTAACTCTCCCTAGTAAACTCTCGGTGTACTAAAATGGGCTAAAACTGAATGCTAACAAGTGTAATATTATTACTTTTGGTAGACAACCCATCCCTTCATCATACTGTCTAGACAATCCTCTACAAAATGAAAATGAAGTTAGAGCCCTAGTTACTTAGGTTGATAAAGCCTTCTCTTTTGGCCATAATATTACAGATCATATTACAGTGGTTGTCTGGAAGTCCTTTTATTTAACACAGCTAATTTCCAAAGGAACATCATCAAGATCTAAAGAGGCAATCACTCCCTTGTACTCAGCATTGGTCATGTCAATTATCAAGTGCAATGTCCCCTTTGGGATGCATCTCATGAAACATAACAAACAATTAGAAAGACCTCAAAAGTTCATAACCAAAATATTACATGCCTTAAATCCCTGAGCTGCCAAAAGTGGCAGGAAGGTCTATGCCTTTATTAAATATCTTATAGACTTTTGAGGAGACATCTTTGCTTTGTTTACAATGCCATTTGAAAACTGATTTTCCTGGGCCTCCTATTTCTCCGCAACTCCAATATCTTCACCATTGCTAGAACCAAGGGCCTAAATCTTTACCAACAGAAAAAAAATAGGGGAAGAGTAGGATTATAACCCAGTACCTCCCAAAACTGTAGAAAACAAATTTCCCTACTTGTAAAGCAGTGTAACTCACTATCTTCTTTTAATCCTTGACTAGATGATCGGATGTGTATCCACACAATTTACTCTAGCTTTGACTAGTATGGCTCTCCTTAACAAAGACAAGGTGATAATGGTCATGAGGCAAAGTGGCCTTGGAATATCTATGAATATATGACAGAAAAAGGGGAGATGAATATTAGTTTATTATCCTCCTTATTATTTCCTCTTCTATTTCTCTTTCCTGTCATCACTTATTTTACTCTATTCCCCATTTCATTTATTTTCTTCTCCATCTCTGTTCTCCATTAAATATGCATAATCCTCTAAAATTAATTCTCCCTAGTAAACTGTTTTTTTCTGTTGGTAAAGATTTAGGCCCTTGGTTCTAGTAAAGGTTCAGTTTAATGTTTGTTTCTCTCATAGTTTAAATAACATGTTTACATGCTAGGATTCAGCAATCAGATATTGTCTCCACCATACCAGACCTGGGCCTTTGAGTACTTTAAACCATGAGACAAGGAACCTCTGGGCATTTTTTTCTGGCTACACTGCTCAGACAAGCTCCACGTGGGTTTACAGAGTGATCCTAGCAGCAAGGAACTCGAAAAAGCAACTACCTTCTGGATTTAAGTATCTTTGCTTTTTTTTCCACTGGAAATAGCTTCTGTAGCTTACTTTGAACTAGCCTGAACTGTTTTTTAACTGATTGCTGCAATATTTTAAAATCTGCACTTAAAGTTACATTTAGTTGAGTTTGCTTGTTTGTTTGTTTAATTTAACTGTGGAGGCTGTCCACTAAAGTGTGCTAGCCTGTGTAACTAATTTATCACTGTCTCTGCATTTTCTGTGTGTTTCTACAAAAAAAAAAAAAAAACAAAAAAATAATCCTTGTTTTCCTGCCTTCCTCGACTAGCTTAGACCAGTTTACAGGCATTGCTGTATTCTGGGCTGTGGTGTAGTTCCTGTGTTGTCCATTACCTTACTTGGATAGAAGGAAGTTTCTTTGCTCACCAGTGGGAGTGGGAGCCT
The DNA here is from genome assembly GCF_019279795.1 of Protopterus annectens. Taxonomy (NCBI): domain Eukaryota; kingdom Metazoa; phylum Chordata; order Ceratodontiformes; family Protopteridae; genus Protopterus; species Protopterus annectens. The sequence continues at coordinate 1,835,251,324 of NC_056735.1, forward strand.
TGAGCAGCCTACCTGTCCTTGGGGGAAGTGACCTCAGCACAAGAAGCTGTAGTAATTGGTTGTTTGGGACCATTCCTAGCTCTTTTGTAGTTCACTGTTTAAAATCCACCTCTGGGCATTTTTTTCTGGCTATACTGCTCAGACAAGCTCCACGTGGGTTTACAGAGTGGTCCTAGCAGCAAGGAACTCGAAAAAGCGACTACCTTCTGGATTTAAGTATCTTTGCTTTTTTTTCACTGGAAATAGCTTCTGTAGCTTACTTTGAACTAGCCTGAACTGTTTTTTAACTGATTGCTGCATTATTTTAAAATCTGCACTTAAAGTTACATTTAGTCGAATTTGATCGAAAGTTTGCTTGTTTGTTTGTTTGTTTAATTTAACTGTGGAGGCTGCCCACTAAAGTGTGCTAGCCTGTGTAACTAATTTATCACTGTTTCTGCATTTTCTGTGTGCTTCTACAAAAAAAACAAAAAAATAATCCTTGTTTTCCCGCCTTCCTCGACTAGCTTAGACCAGTTTACAGGCATTGCTGTATTCTGGGCTGTGGTGTAGTTCCTGTGTTGTCCATTGCCTTACTTGGATAGAAGGAAGTTTCTTTGCTCACCAGTGGGAGTGGGGAGCCTTGAGCAGCCCACCTGTCCTTGGGGGAAGTGACCTCAGCACAAGAAGCTGTAGTAATTGGTTGTTTGGGACCATTCCTAGCTCTTTTGTAGTTCACTGTTTAAAATCCAGCGTTTGCGCTTTGATGCGTCATAAGATAGCGCTGGTTAAACAAGGTTAAACTTTTCTGGCTCCGCCAAGTCTGCTCTTCAAATTTTCCCTTAAGGAAGCTCTACTCTTAGTATAACCAGACTACTCACTGTATTATAAGCCTAGTACTTGTTCTCAATACTTCTCTACTAAGTAAGCACTCTCGTACTAAGTAAAGCACTACATCTACTTACCACCCCTGTGAATACCCACTTCCCTTAAAGGTATACCACTCCCTTATACTGTTCTAGCATGTTGAGTGGTAGATTACTGGCGTCGTCTCCAGTTCAGCTGGTCAATCTGGGCATCTTGAGACAATGCTACAATTGTCTCATGTACACAGACAACCCTCTCCTCCTCCCAACAAACACAATTACATGTTGGAGATGCAACTATATAGTCAAATTGGAGGCTGAACTCTCTCAACTCAGGTCTGGCATGACCAGACAGGAGGAGATGGCAACCACACACACAACAATCCCAGTCCCACATAGACCTACCACAACTGCAAACCAAACACATAAAAACACAAAGACATACTCGGAGGCACTAATAAAAAACTTACCAAAACAACAGAGGCTCCCAAAGCAGACATCCAAAAATCCACCACCTCAAAACAAAACACATGCAACACATATTTCAATAAATCAGTGTGTCGACCAATCGCAGCCCTTAAGGCCAAACACCTTGCCTGATACACTAGTAATAGGTGACTCCATAGTCAGACACACTGATGTCCCACTGACCAGGCTGAACAAGGAGAAGGTGACTGTGAGCTGTCTATCGGGGGCTAGGATCTGCCACATAACACACGCACTCAGGTCACTCCAAGGCAAGTACAAATATGACTCTGTCATTGTCCATGCTGGTGTGAATGACCTGAGACGTACCTCCCTGGACTACATGAAAAGAGACATAGAGGAGCTCTCCGATTATGTAGCCCAGGCTGGTATGACCCTGACCCTGAGCAGCATCTTGCCCTCACCAAGAATGATACCACAATACAATGACAAGATGATCAGCTTTAACAATTGGCTCGAGTACTGGTGTCATTCTAAGGGGATCCAATATCTGTCTGCCTGGGATGATATGTTGGACAAGCCACGCTGCTTCACAAGGGATGGCTTACACCTGTCACCACTGGGCTTCCGGATATTGGCTAAGGCTCTTGCCACCCCCATAATGCCTTTTTTAGGCAAGGCTCAAAAGACAAACCCACCTCCTTAGAAAACAAAATGGAAAAAACTAAGGGTAATGCTGCTCAATGCCAGAAGTCTAAATCTCAAGATGCAGGCACTTGATGCACTCCTCAGCATGGAGAACATCGACGTCTGTGCAGTAACTGAAACCTGGTTCAAGGCTCCTGAGAGCACCCCAGCGCTACCAGGCTATACCTCGTATCATGCTTTTCGGCCCCAAAACCCGGGCCGAACCACAAAGGGAGGGGGAGTGTCCATATTCATAAAGGATACCCACACCTCCAGGTTAGTAACAACACATGAAGCAACAGAGACCATACAGGTGCAACTAACCATAGGCAAAACTGCTATACAACTGGTAGCAAGTTACAGACCACCCCCCCAATCTCAAGAACCCCACTCAGCCTTCCTGAAGACATTGGAGGATATGACTGTATCACAAAATACCATCATAATGGGAGACTTCAACTACCCAAACATAGATTGGGTACATTATTCTAGCCCTAATACCCTAGCCCAAAGTTTCCTGGAATTCATAAATTCAAATGCACTGGAACAACTAGTCACCTCTCCCACTAGGGGAGATAATATACTAGACTTGATCATCACAAACATGGGGACAAAATGCTCCACACCGGAAGTATACCCCTCACTAGTGAGATCTGACCACAAACTAATCACCCTGGATATACATATCCCACCTCCACCCCCAGCACAAAAGACCACAGTGAAAAACTTCTCAAAAGCAGACTTCACTCTTTTTAAGAAGGAGATGGTATCCTTTAAGCCCACTGTGCCAGTGGATACCATATCCCGCAATGCCGAATCCTTCACAAATGCTTTCTATGGACATATCCAAGAATGCATGGATCATGCAATCCCAAACAAATCCAAGTCCCTCTCCACCAAATGTAAGTGTCCTGTCTGGTGGACCTCAACCATAAACAAATTGTATAACAAAAGAAGGAAGCTACTGCACGTCAGAGCGAAATCCCATGAAGGGAAGATGTCTCTGATCAACATTAGCAGAAAACTACGTTCTCTCATAAAAACATCCAAGGCAAACTTTGAGAGAAAAATCACTAAGAACACTAAAGATAACCACAAAGCCTTCTTCAGCTATGTTAGAAACCTGGGCAGAAACCCTCAGATATGCTCAGAGTTGGTCCACAACAACAAAAAATACACTGAACCCACAGATATTGCTAACATTCTGGCTGACAGGTTCAGTGCAAACTTCTCGCCTCCTTCACCCCCAAAAGAAGAAATACTTATCCCAGCTGAATGTAATCTCCCTGTCATCTCAGATGTCCAAGTGAGAACCACCCTAAACAAAGCAAAAAACACAGCATCAATGGGACCTGACGGTATCCCGGGGTGCGTGTTACGTGAACTCCAAGAGGAGCTAAACCCACACATAAAAATGCTATTTAACCTTAGCCTTACTTCGGGTTATGTACCTGTACACTGGCGTACAGCAACAGTGGTCCCACTCCACAAGGGGGGTGCCTCTACAGACCCTGGAAACTACCGCCCCATAAGCTTGACTAGCCTGGTCTGCAAAGCTATGGAAAGAGTAATTATGGAACTCATAAACAGAGACATAGGGGACCTACAGACACTTGACCCCACCCAGTTCGGCTTTGTGAAGGGCAGATCCTGCCTTTTAAACCTGGTTGACTTTTTTGAAACAGTCACTAGAGCCATTGATGAGGGCAAAGCAGTCCATACAGCATACCTGGACTTGGCTAAGGCCTTCGACACAATACCCCACTCAGGCATCATAGATAAGCTAAACAGCTTAAAAGTAAATCCCTATGTCACAAGATGGGTTGCAAACTGGCTAAAGGACAGAACCCATAAAGTTAAAATCGCTGGAGCAATGTCAGACTCAAAGCCAGTCACAAGTGGTGTCCCACAGGGATCTGTCCTGGGACCCCTCTTGTTTGGCATTTATTTCTCAGATGTTAAAGTAAACATGGGAGGGCTCTGGCTGACAAAGTTCGCAGACAACCAGGCTTGTTAAGCTTATGGGGCGGTAATTACCAGGGTCCGTATAAGCACCGCCTTTGTGGAGTGGGACCACAGTTGCCGTACGCCACTCTTTGGGTACGTATCCTGTGGTAAGGCTAAGATTAAACAGCAGCCTTATGTGTGGGTTTAGTTCCTCATTGAGTTCGTGTAGCACACAGCCGGGGACACCATCCGGTCCCATTGATGCTGTGTTTTTAGCTTTAGAGAGAGCAGCTCTCACCTGGGCATTTGAGATGATTGGGAGGCTACACTCTGCTGGGACAGATAGATATTTCTCCTTTTGGGGGGGAGGGAGGGGAGAAATTTTCACTGAACCTGTCTGCCAGTATGTTTGCAATGTCCGTGGGTTCAGTGATTTTTGTATCATTTTGGACTAATTCTGTGCATATCTGGGAGTTTCCACCCAGATTTCTAACATAGCTAAAGAAGGCCTTATGATTGTCTTTTGAGTCCTTGGCGATTTTTCTCTCAAAGTTGGCCTTGGATGATTTTATGAGTGATCGTAGTTTTTACTAGTATTGATCAGAGATGTCTTCCTTTTAGGGATTTTGCTCTATCTTGTAGTAGCTTTCTCCTCTTGTTGTAAAGTTTGTTTATGGCTGGGGTCCACCAGATCGGCGCTTGCCTTTGGTGGAAAGGGTCTTGATTTTATTTGGGATTGCTTGATCCATGCAATCCTGGAGATGCTCGTAGAAAGCATTTGTAAGGGATTCAGCAGCGTGGGTTGTGGTTTCCAATGGCTCAGGGGCCTTGAAGGATATCACACCAGTCTTAAGAAGTGTGAAGTTGGCTTTTGAGAAGTTCTTCACTGTGGTCTTTTTTGTTGGGGGTGGCGGATGGATCTCCAGTGAGATTAGTTTATGGTCTGATCTCACCAATGAGGGATATACTTCCGGTGTGGTGCATTTTGTCCCCATGCAACATGATGCAACATGATGTATTTATCACTCATAATTATGCCCTGGCATCAAAATTAGAATATTTTATTTTCTCATCTTCTTCTTCCCATCCATCCGTCTTCTTTTTCTTCTTCTCCGTTACTTTCCAGTTCTCTTTCTCTTTCTTTCCTATTCCCTTCCATTCTGATTATTTTTCATTTTGCTATTGTTAATCTTCTTTATTCACTTTCGTCTTCATTGTTAGCTCTCTTTGCTATTCCTTATCTTTCTGCCGTTCATTTTCTTTACCTTTCATTCTCCATTCTTTCTCACTTCCTCTCTCCTCTTCACTTTCCTTTCCTACCCCCTTTATCTTCCTTCCTGAAACATATTTTCATGCACTTCTCCTATTTTTTTATGTCATTAACTCTATAAAGAGAAAAAAAAAGAAAGTGGAACATGTTAAGATAGAGAGACCGGAAATCAGATACATTATCTATATTTTAGTAATTTGATTGTAGTTGTCAATTTGAATTTTCCATATGAATTCCGTATTCATTCCAATAAAACCCCCTCCAAAAACCGATAATCTCAAGATGCGGGCACTTGATGCACTCCTCAGCATGGAGAACATCGACGTCTGTGCAGTAACTGAAACCTGGTTCAAGGCTCCTGAGAGCACCCCAGCGCTAACAGGCTATACCTCGTATCATGCTTTTCGGCTCCAAAACCCGGGCCGAACCACAAAGGGAGGGGGAGTGTCCATATTCATAAAGGATACCCACACCTCCAGGTTAGTAGCAACACATGAAGCAACAGAGACCATACAGGTGCAACTAACCATAGGTAAAACTGCTATACAACTGGTAGCATGTTACAGACCACCCCCCCAATCTCAAGAACCCCACTCTGCCTTCCTGAAGACATTGGAGGATATGACTGTATCACAAAATACCATCATAATGGGAGACTTCAACTACCCAAACATAGATTGGGTACATTATTCTAGCCCTAATACCCTAGCCCAAAGGTTCCTGGAATTCATAAATTCAAATGCACTGGAACAACTAGTCACCTCTCCCACTAGGGGAGATAATATACTAGACTTGATCATCACAAACATGGGGACAAAATGCCCACACCGAAGTATACCCCTCACTAGTGAGATCTGACCACAACCAATCACCCTGGATATACATATCCCACCTCCACCCCAGCACAAAAGACCACAGTGAAAAACTTCTCAAAAGCAGACTTCACTCTTTTAAGAAGGAGATGGTATCCTTTAAGCCCACTGTGCCAGTGGATACCACATCCCGCAATGCCAATCCTTCACAAATGCTTTCTATGGACATATCCAAGAATGCATGGATCATGCAATCCCAAACAAATCCAAGTCCCTCTCCACCAAATGTAAGCATCCTGTCTGGTGGACTCAACCATAAACAAATTGTATAACAAAGAAGGAAGCTACTGCACGTCAGAGCGAAATCCCATGAAGGGAAGATGTCTCTGATCAACATTAGCAGAAAACTACGTTCTCTCATAAAACATCCAAGGCAAACTTTGAGAGAAAAATCGCTAAGGACACTAAAGATAACCACAAAGCCTTCTTCAGCTATGTTAGAAACCCAAGGAAACCCTCAGATATCCTCAGAGTTGCCCCACAACGACAAAGAATGCCCTGAACCCACAGATATTGCTAACATTCTGGCTGACAGGTTCCGTGCAAACTTCGCCTCCCTTCACCCCCAAAAGAAGAAATACTTATCCCAGCTGAATGTAATCTCCCTGTCATCTCAGATGTCCAAGTGAGAACCACCTAAACAAAGCAAGAAACACAGCATCAATGGGCCCTGACCGTTTCCCGGGGTGCGTGTTTCGTGAACTCCAAGAGGAGGTAATCCCACACATAAACATGCTATTTAACCTTAGCCTTACTTCGGGTTATGTACCTGTACACTGGCGTGCAGCAACAGTGGTCTAACTCCACAAGGGGTGCCTTTACAGACCCTGAAACTACCACCATAAGCTTAACTAGCCTGGTCCGCAAAGCTATGGAAAGAGTAATTATGGAACTCATAAACAGAGACATAGGGGACCTACAGACACTTGACCCCACCCAGTTCGGCTTTGTGAAGGGCAGATCTTGCCTTTTAAACCTGGTTGACTTTTTCGAAACAGTCACTAGAGCCATTGATGAGGGCAAAGCAGTCCATACAGCATACCTGGACTTGGCTAAGGCCTTCGACACAATACCCCACTCAGGCATCATAGATAAGCTAAACAGCTTAAAAGTAAATCCCTATGTCACAAGATGGGTTGCAAACTGGCTAAAGGACAGAACCCATAAAGTTAAAATCGCTGGAGCAATGTCAGACTCAAAGCCAGTCACAAGTGGTGTCCCACAGGGATTCGTCCTGGGACCCTCTTGTTCGGCATTTATTTCTCAGATGTTAAAGCAAACATGGGAGGGCTGTGGCTGACAAAGTTCGCAGATGACTGCAAACTAGGCGCCATAGTTGATACACCAGCTGACACACACATCCTACAAAAAGGCCTCACTGAAACGGACAACTGGTGCCGTAGTCATGGCCTTAAACTAAATTCCAAAATGTATAGTCATCCCTTTGAAAAAACAAAGTACCCACAAATTATCACATAGACAGCAACCCACTGAGTACGGAAAAAGTAATCAGAGACCTAGGGACCCAAGTAGACAGTGACCTCTCATTTTACACCCACGTTGCCAAAGTGGTTAGAAAAACATTCTACCTTGCACACCTCATCATGAAGGGATTCACATCCAGATCCAAGGATGTCATTGTACCCCTATATTCCTCCCTCATCAGACCCATGATTGAGTACAATGCCCCATTTGGTATGTACTTCACCCGGCACTTGCAACAGCTGGAGAGACCACAGAAGTGCCTCACCAAAAGGATCAAGGGTCTCCAACATATGTCTTATTCCGCCAGACTAAAGAAACTTCAGCTCTATTCAGTAGCATCAGGGGTGATCTCTGCCTGACGTACAAGGCCATGTCCAATCAGGATTTGATGGACATGCTCCACCTCAAAAAATTCAAATCCATCAGGACCACGAGAGCTAAAGACTTAAACCTCGGCACAAGTATGAATAGGACATGCTGGAGGGATAGATTCATAACCCAAAGGCTTCCCATGCTTTGGAACAAGATCCCAGTTCGTATTAGGCAAAGCCCCTTGCTGACTCTCTTCAAGAGAAATCTTGATGAGTGGATGGGAGATCGAAAATTTACCCCAGGGGTCACATCTGGGTCACTGCTAGACAGGGGCACAGTAAACTAATTCTATTATATAAGGGGACCTTCATTGTGTCACTACTAGACAGAGGCACAGTATTCTAGATTTATTCTGTACATTTTTGTACCATTTCATGGGGTGGCAAAAGCCACATCACTATGGCTAGGCTTACAAATGCCCCAGGGCAGATAGCCTAGTACTATACTATGAAACTATGAAACTATGTAAGCAGTTTTACATCACAATCTATTTCCATATCATTTGCTAGTAGTAGTAATATGTTCTGTGCATTATTAATATGCATCTATTTATAGTGCTGTTTTGATGCCAGTGAGGCTAATACATAGGTTCATAGGTTCATAGGTTCATACTAGGCTATCTGACCTAGGGCATTTATAAGCCTAGCCAGAGTTGTGTGGCTTTCACCACCTCTTAAGTTGAAGAATACTATACCCATTAGTTTGCCGTGCCTCTGTCCAGCAGTGATACAGAGATCCCCGGGGTAAACCTACGATCTCCCATCCACTGGTCAAGATTCCTCTTGAACAGAGCCAGCGAGGTGCTCTGTCTCACATGGACCGGGATTCTGTTCCACAGTATAGGGAGTCTCTGGGTGATGAATCTGTCCCTCCAGCACGTACTATTTATATCTGTGATGAGGTTTAAGTCTCTTGCTCTTGTGGCTCTGGTGGATTTGGATTTTTTGAGGTGGAGCATGTCCATTAATTCCGGGTTGGACATGGCCTTGTATGTCAGGCACAGGTCACCTCTGAGCAGACGGTATGCGACTGAATAGAGCTGGAGTTTCTTCAGTCGGGCAGCATATGGCATATTTTTGAGCCCCTTTATCCTTTTGGTGAGGAACTTTTGGGGTCTTTCCAATTGCTGCAGGTGTCAGGTAAGATACATTCCGAATGGGGCATTGTACTCAGTCATTGGTCTGATAAGTGAAGAGTACAGGGGAACAATGACCTTCCTTGATCTGGATGTGAATCCCTTCATAATCAGGTGGGCAATGTAGAAGGTCCTCCTGACCACTTTGGCAATGTGAGTGTCAAAAGAAAGGTTACTGTCAACTTGGGTCCCCAGGTCCCTGATAGCCTCTTCTGTGCTTAATGGATTGCCACCTATGTGGTAACTTGGGGTTATCTTGTTTTTACCAAAGGGTATGACTATACATTTTTTGGCGTTTAGCTTAAGGCCATGGCTCTGGCACCAGTTATCCATTTCTATGAGACCTCTCTGAAGGATATCTGTGTCTGATGTATTTTCAACTATGGTGCCCAGTTTGCAGTCATCTGCAAACTTTGCCAGCCACAATCCTCCTATGTTTGCCTGCACTTCTGAAAAGTAGATGCTGAACAAGAGGGGGCCCAGGACTGAGCCCTGTGGGACACTGCTTGTGACCGGCTTGGAGTCTGCCATGGCACCAGCAACTCTAACCCTGTGGGTTCTGTCCTTGAGCCAGTTTGCAACCCATCTTGTGACATATGGGTTTACATTTAAGCTGGTGAGCTTTTCTATGATACCCGAGTGGGATATTGTGTCAAAGCTTTTGCAAGGTCAAGGTAGGCTGTGAACTGCCTTACCTCATCAATGGCCTTGGTGACTGTTTCAAAAAGTCACCAAGTTCAAGAGGCATGATCTGCCCTTGACAAAGCCGAATTGGGTAGGATCCAATGTCTGTAGGTCCCCTATGTCTTTATTTATGAGTTCCATTATGATCCTCCATAGCTTTGCAGACCAGGCTTGTTGCTTATGGGGCGGTAATTACCAGGGTCCATAAGCACCGCCTTTGGAGTGGGACTACAGTTGCCGTGACACTCTTTGCGTGATCCTGTGGTAAGGCTAAGATTAAACAGCAGCCTTATGTGTGGGTTTAGTTCCTCATTGAGTTCGTGTAGCACACAGCCGGGGACACCATCCAGTCCCATTGATGCTGTGTTTTTAGCTTTACAGAGAGCAGTTCTCACCTGGGCATTTGAGATGATTGGGAGGCTACACTCTGCTGGGATAGATATTTCTCCTTTGGGAGAAATTTTCACTGAACCTGTCTGCCAGTATGTTTGCAATGTCCGTGGGTTCAGTGATTTTTGTATCATTTTGGACTAATTATGTGCATATCTGGGAGTTTCCACCCAGATTTCTAACATAGCTAAAGAAGGCCTTATGATTGTCTTTTGAGTCCTTGGCGATTTTTCTCTCAAAGTTGGCCTTGGATGATTTTATGAGTGATCGTAGTTTTTACTAGTATTGATCAGAGATGTCTTCCTTTAGGATTTTGCTCTATCTTGTAGTAGCTTTCTCCTCTTGTTGTAAAGTTTGTTTATGGCTGGGGTCCACCAGATCGGGCGCTTGCCTTTGGTGGAAAGGGTCTTGATTTTATTTGGGATTGCTTGATCCATGCAATCCTGGAGGTGCTCGTAGAAAGCATTGGTAAGGGATTCAGCAGCGTGGGTTGTGGTTTCCAATGGCTCAGGGGCCTTGAAGGATACCACACCAGTCTTAAGAAGTGTGAAGTTGGCTTTTGAGAAGTTCTTCACTGTGGTCTTTTTTGTTGGGGGTGGGGGCAGGATGTGGATCTCCAGTGAGATTAGTTTATGGTCTGATCTCACCAATGAGGGATATAATTCCGGTGTGGAGCATTTTGTCCCCATGCAACATGATGCAACATGATGTATTTATCACTCATAATTATGCCCTGGCATCAAAATTAGAATATTTAATTTTCTCATCTTCTTCTTCCCATCCATCCGTCTTCTTTTTCTTCTTCTCCGTTACTTTCCAGTTCTCTTTCCCTTTCTTTCCTATTCCCTTCCATTCTGATTATTTTTCATTTTGCTATTGTTAATCTTCTTTATTCACTTTCGTCTTCATTGTTAGCTCTCTTTGCTATTCCTTATCTTTCTGCCGTTCATTTTCTTTACCTTTCATTCTCCATTCTTTCTCACTTCCTCTCTCCTCTTCACTTTCCTTTCCTACCCCCTTTATCTTCCTTCCTGAAACATATTTTCATACACTTCTCCTATTTTTTTATGTCATTAACTCTATAAAGAGAAAAAAAAAAAAGAAAGTGGAACATGTTAAGATAGAGAGACCGGAAATCAGATACATTATCTATATTTTAGTAATTTGATTGTAGTTGTCAATTTGATTATGGTGTTCAATTTTATAAATGGTTCAGTTATTCCCTTACCATATATGATTCCTTTTTTTTTCTCTTTTCCTGTTATTCTGTATTAATATCAATGTTTACTTTCATTAATATTCCTCATATGTATTAAAATAGGCATGTCTGCTAGCCATTTAGATTTCTACAGAGTCTATTATAAAATTTTCTTATAACCTTTATAACTTCTCATATGTATTCTTCAGGTTTGAGAGAACAAATACTGAACTCACTGTAAACTATTATTAATACACATGATTTTTAAGTTTTCATTCCCAAGTCAAATTTAATACAATGTTCACTTTAAATAATTACTTATTTATATTCCTTATATGTCAAAAATATTCCCTCACTCTTTGAAAAAAGAATGGAGGATGAGATATGCACAGAAACTTAGTACTGTATAAAATTAGTAGATTCCTTCCTAGAAAAATGCATCTTTCATCTAGTATCTATAAATTTACAGAAGAACTGCAACATGTCCACAAAGCTTCAGTTCTTATGATATATTTCCCTCATTTAGCAATCAGTTATGGGATTAGTGATACTAAAACTACGTTAGGCTACTGCTTGAAATACATCTACTTCCTGCTTTTCCTAGGTTCTATTAATCATCAAAACACCTGATTATATTGCTATATGATTTTATTGCATGTTTTTCTAGTTTTATAACAGTCACTTTCATTAATGGAGAGCCTTAGCACATTTGTGTAGCGCTCCACTCATCATCTTCTACAGAGCACATTTCCTACCTTCATTATTCACATTTCTCACCATCAGTGTAAAGCAGGGTGCACGTTTCATAAAACATTCAGCTCCTCACAACCTTCCTCTTCTATGCACTGCTATTTCAGCTTCCTATATGAAGCTATTTGTTTGACTAACCATATTAGTCTTCAACCAAAGAAGAGACCTTCTTTGACAGACAAACACAGCACAATGAAGAATGTCAGCATTGCATTGGCTAGTATACAACCCACTGTCCCATCCCTTCAAATGTACATCTCACAGTCAATTACTCACTCTCTCTCTCTCTCATACATATATAAATGTACACACACACACACACACACACACACACACACACACACACACACACACACACACACACCCACACACACACACTCACATGCTCATTCATTAACAAGTTTGATATTCTCTGAAACATTTCCTATATTTTATACTTAGTTTAGCATTTATTTACATTATGGCTGCTCAAGAAACCTCATCTTCACTCCAATTACTAAGTTGCATCCTTTCAACACTGTCAGGCAATCTAAGCATAACATATAAATACATCTCCAGCAGGGTGCAAATCACCAGCAAACCAAGTCCTTATCTCTTCAAATACATCACATATGGCATATTTCTCTTAACCTATATAAAGATAACAGCATGAGCCATTATAACTCAATTCTCTTTACAGCTTCTTTATGCTCGTATCAGTTTGCTACTCATTCATATTGAGATGGCTCAGGATGTTTTGCAGCATAGCCACTTTTTATTTTATTTTAAATTATTGCTAAGGAATCCAACTTGCTTTGCCTTTCATGGACCTAACCTGTCACCATCTCAAATTCTTTTTCTGTGCTGCCTCAGTCCCTTCAGAGCACATAAACAGTTAAACTTGGGTTAAACATTTTAAGGAGTGGGTCAGCACGGACATGCTTGACACCATTAATTAAGCAAGGTATATTTTCAGTTCCCATGGCTGAAGTATTTCTGGTCTTGGTTAGTACTTTCAATAAATAGTCTTTGGAAAAAACTGAGGGAGTAAGGGATTCAGATATTTCAGGGCTTTGGACAAAAGTCCTGGACACAAAATAAGAACTAAATTTGATTGCAAAGATATTGGCAGTGTCTACTGGGTCAGAAAAGGAGGCATCATTATGTGGTATTGTTTCTTAGTTTTCTAACATAGGTACAGAAGGATTTATAATTATCTCGTCTTCAGATGCCAGCATAAGTTCATGGGATCCTTCACTGGACCTGAAATATGTTCAGATTTGTTGTAATGTTTTTAACAATATCCTTGAAAAAGAGGTTTTAAATCAACAAAATAATTTAAGGAGCCTCTTTCTTTAGTTGTATAGCTTACTTATTGTGGTAGACTACCAGGGTGGTTTGTTTTTGAATTTCCTGTGATGCTTCCTTTGGGTAAGGACTACTAGCCCTATGCATTTTTGTAAATGAGTGTAGAAGTCCTTAGTCAAGCTTGCTGCTGTATTATGCTCAAGGGAAGCGCAGTTATAACACAATTTTGACATTCATATATTCACAGGCTAATTCAAGTATTTGGACTAAATCAGCAAATCAGAAGTATATAAGAAGCAGAAGTAATAATATATCGATATTATTAGAATTGATTATATGATAAGAAACAATGTAGATATTTGGAAAAAACAAGCCTTTACTTATACTTGGTACTAAGAAATATTTTTATATAAAAATAAGTATGAGAATAGCTTACCTTCAAGGAGAAAGGAAAATGCATACCATAGTTTAACCTTTTCCATTTAAAATAAATTGATTAATAGTTAATCTACATTTTAAGTGAAGACAGACCATACATTAAACTGGGTAGACTTATTTTAAAACATTTGCAGTACATCACTTTACTTTTATGTACATATTTTTTATGTTTACTTTCTCAAATTATGTGTTGTTGTGTTTGTTCCTGGTTTTTGGGGATTCTAGTACAAAAAGCTGAAGAAGAACATTATTAAATGTAGATATCTGAACTGTATGCACTTTTATTTGCAGGGTGCAAGCTGTCTACATCCTTCATGTGAGGGGACAAGTTCTCCACATACCTTAGCGTGTGCGCATACACACACACACACACACACACACACACACACACACACACACACACACACACACACACACACACACACACACACACACACACACACACACACACCTTCCTTTTGCCCCGAACATTTAGGTCCCATTTCTTTGTCCTACCCCCAACCCTCCTTCCACATATTTAATTGAAAAAAGTGCTTTCATCTTTTAAAGTATAGCAAACCGTTTGCTACAAATATAGTACAGTTTATACCCCGTCTGCATGGAGCACTATGCTGTTCATGTTTTAGTTTAAAAAAAAAATCTTCATTTTAAATTGCAACAAACTGCTTGTTGCAGATTAGACCAGACGGAGCACTACAGTGCTCACATCTAGCTGCAAAAAAAAAAAAAAGATCAGGATTGGCTAATCACTCCCCCAACACTTTGTGCCTGGAGTGGTTGCCCTGCCCTAACTATGCTAATGATTCTAATGAAGCACCTGCAACTCTCACTGTGTGGGTTATGCCTTTCAGCCAGTTTGATATCCATCTTACCACATATGGATTGAATGTTTAAAGCATTTAGCTTTTACAGATGCTAGCACAGGGAATGGAATCAAAGGTCATAGCTAGGTCAAGATACACCACATGCATGGCATGGCCACCGTCTACAACCTCTATAACCATTTCAAAGACATTTACCAGATTAAATTGACAGGATTTATCCTTCATAAACCAAATTGTTGGTGTCAAGTCTAACAAGATTCTTGATATCACAGTCTAGAAGGTTGGTTCCATGGTTTTGCAGATGAGTCTTATCAGGCTGATATTTTTATAATTACCTGGGCTGTTTGTAAGACCACCCTTATGGAGGGGCACTCATCAGGGATAAAATCAGTAGCTATACATAAGTTAAATGCTAAGTGTGTCTGCAAAAGCATGGTTATCTATATTAATTAAGTAAGCGGGTATATTGTTAAGGCCAACGGAGGAAATATGTTTGGCCTTGGCTTGCACTTTCAGTAAATGAGCTTTAGATTTAATTGGGGGAATAAGGAATTCTGATATTCCAAGGCTTTGAGTAAAAGTTTCAGGAGTAAAGCTGGCACTAAATTTTGGATAAGGATATTGGTAATGTCATACTGGTTGGTTTATTATTCCCCAGTTCTGAATATGTTCTGAGCAATGTAGGCATTGTTTTTTTTTAGTTTTCTAACACAGCTAAAGAGTGATTTAAAATTGTTTACTAAATGCTTCCGTCCACAATATACAAAACAGACTTCTTCACAGTAACAAAATTCAAAACACATATCCTTATATAATCATTGGTTAACAACAGATTAATTAATTTAAAGGAACACATAAATAATACATCAGTTACCCAAATTACAGTAACAACAAATGTTGTCCAAACATATACATCTTTAACATTTTTAATCTTCAATTAAAAAAAAAAATTATGTTCACAGTCCCATTCAAACGAGAGTATTTACCAACTTTCAGTTTTAACTGCCACAAAGTCTCTCTTTGCTCAACAATATTTTTAAAATTACCCTCCCACATATTTCTATGGACTATTTCTAGCGGAAGAAAAGGGTATTTTTTTTTTACATTCAGAATATTCCAACAAATGTCTAAACAATGAATTACTCACATTATGTGTTTTAATATCATATAGTTGTTCCAAAACATGTTTTCAAAATTTTCTGGTTATCATACGTGCATAACAGATTATGAGACTGTTTTTACTAAAGCAGACAATGAGGCAAATAATATTATTATTCGCAAACAGAAAAAGATTAAAAAAGATCCAGAAGTTTATCACAATGACAAAGCTTATTTGCCCCATTTCTAAATCCACATTAAATTATCATCAGTCAGTATCAGGTACTTTGGACAATGAAATTTATTTAGATTATCATCAAGAATTTCCACCCTCTCATTTGACAGAGAAAGAAGGCTAAACAGATAGGAAGGAAAATTGTGGCAGAACCCACCGATTTTTCCAGAACATTGGACAGTCAAGAACATTTTCAAAGGGTTGATTTGGGAAATGCGAAAGGATGGGGAAGAGGCAAAGTCCAAGGAAAGGTATGAACCATTGGATCTACCTGATAAGCTTAAAATGTCAGAAGACCAACAACAAAATAATCGACATGAAAAGGACGGAAAGTCATATATTCAACAGTTTACAATCCCAATTTATCACAAAACCGACAGTACACAAAACACCCATGAAATTACTGTGCCAACGCACTATGAAATCAAAACGAGTACTCTTCAAGCCTGTACTTAAATTATACACAAAACAGGAAACCTCTGAAGTCAATTAAACATAATTGATCATAGCAATTACACCAGAATAACTACAAGTAAACGTCACCAGCCCTCTAGTGTGCTACGCACCGAAGAGAACATGGTGGAATTGGAAGTAGTTGCCCCAGGAGTTCTGGGAAGCATGATAACACAGTAAAGTCACAAAAGGGAAAGGAAATCTTAGTGATAGACTGTTACCTCTACCATCTTGAAAGGACTTAAAACAGCAAGAGGTACTGGGGATGTAAATATAAAAGTACTGATAGTTGTAAAGGAAGAGCTGCCACCATTTTGAGCAAAATCAAGTGGAAGAGCTCAGAATCAGGATGTCCAAGGGTATGTACCTTCTCCAAAGAAAAAGAAGCTAATTGTTAGACACCAGCAATTCCAAAGTTTGTTATCAAGTATGGAACAGTATTCAAGCATGGAGTTTGTGAAAGCTATTGCAAAGCTTTTGAAAATGTAGGCAAAATACACTTTGGATTCTGTAACAGTATCATGCATTCATGGGTTTGTTATTACAATTGCAGTCCGTATGTTTGCACTATAATGTGCTTTTGAAGTGATCTACATTGGTGATGGAATCATGGGTGTTTTGCAGTGAATTTCTAGCTGGTGCACTAGTAGCGTAACTGATTAGGAATGTAAATATACTGCATCATTGATGGCTGATGCTCTGCTTTTTATGTTGAACTGTTTGCAAGCTATGAATAACATGCAGATAATGTTGGAACTGCTGTTCTTTGAATCATACTTGTATATTGTTATAGGACTAATTACAGAAACCATAATGAGTGCTTAGCTGCACTCAGTAACATTGCTGCCATAGTCTGCACTGATTTGACGGTGCTATGTTTATTGGTGATGTGAGTACCTGTGTTTACAGCTGTCAGGTATTTGGATTTTCGTCGTTCTGGTGTCGTTCATTTGGTTGTCGATCATATGGGTTGTCGACCTTATCAAGAAGACCCGAACCATCATATTATTGTTGACTGTTCTCCTGTGGCCAACTTTGTCTGAAGAAACATTTATTAGCAAATTATTAATAACAAACATGTTATTAGTCAAGAAAGTATTAGTTATTTAGATATTAAGCTAACTTACGACAAGGTTAGTAAAAAGTTAGTGTCAAATATACATAGGAAGTCCACCTTCTCAAATTCGTACTTACATTTTGACAGCTGGCACCCCCACCATCAAAAAAAAGCAGTGGTTAAAGGACAGATGGTGAGGGCAGCAAGAATGGTCAGTGAGGACGTGGACTTTGATCAGGAAATTACATATATCAGTCTTTTATTTTCTAACAGAGGTTATCCATTTGAATTTTGTAGAGATATAGCCAAAGAAGTGAAATATAAGAGGAATAAGGGTATATATAAACCCATATTACTTAGTAATGACATGATTCTGAGGGAAAGCCATCCAAGTCAAGCAATGGATGTGAGCAAATTCATTTGCAATAATATTCCTTTGTACATTACCACATTTAATGGCATTTCTTCATACATAAAGGATATAATTAATAAAAATTGGAAACTTATAAGTACGGATAAATCCTTGGGAGATATGTTTGCAGGGAATATAAAATATGTGTTTAGGAAGGATACTTCTTTTAAGGATATATTTGAGGGTTTGAATGGTAATACCCACAGTGACTCTTTAAAACCGGCGGGTAACTACAAATGTGGTAGATGCTCAACTTGTAAGTATATGATTAATATTGACACTGTTGTGACTGTTAACAAATACAACATTAGGATTAGTCAATACATAAATTGTTATACTAAAAATGTTGTTTACATAGCTGTGTGTCAACAATGTGAGGGATTTTATGTAGGTAAAACTAGTAGACACCTTAGGGACAGGGTAAAAGAACATGTATTGAGTATTAAAAATAACAAATTAACTAATGCCCTTGCCAGACATATTAATCAATTTCAAAATCATTCTTTCAAGTTCTTTGGGGTTACCCATCAGCAGTTAGACTTACAAGGGAAATTAACTAAACATCATTTAGATTTATTAGAATTGAAGTTACAGTTATTACTCAACGCCAATCAATACCCTGGTTTAAATGAATACACCAGTATAAAACCTATTTTATGGTTGAACAGCATTAAGGGGTCTTAGTGGGTGTGTATCCATTCATACACGGATTATTATATTATTCTATGGTTGCTTTTTATTGTTACCACAACTAGTTTTTGATATTACATTATATATCATGTAACGAACATATTATATATACACTACATAATTTTCATATAGTTATACATATACATATATATATTTATTTATTTATATTTATATACTTATATATTTTATAATTATATTTATACGTAGACATTTTTATACATATTTATATTATATTGTTATATATATTTATTGAATTTTTATTCATATTGCCGGGCCATTTTTATAGTTCATTTTTACAATCCACAAACAATTATCAATTTCATTTTTAACATTTACTTACACACATACACAATTTCTTCCCATTTTTCCATTTAAGACATTTTACCATTTACATTTCATTTGTTTACTGTTCATGATATTTGAAACACGAACCAAGTTCATACAATATAGTTTTAAAGTTAGTATGATGCATACGTTTTTTTATTAATGTTGTACTACATTATGTTCAGCTATTATTCGGCATGGTAGTGTAATTTTTTATGTATTGGTCGACAGTTGGTTATATTACATACACACAATTCAATTAGTATTAAGGTATTACAACATATACAGGGTGCATGTTCATCTATATATGTATTTATATTTACATTTATATTTATTTGTATTATATTATTGTATTATACATATATATATACATTTTTATAGGAGGGGTCGCATTTATTCATTATTTATTTATTATTTATTCATTATTTGTTTATTTAATTAATTTAATCTAATGCGATTTGGTCCAAATACAGGGCATGCGTGTTTGTACTTTTGGCTTCAGTTGACAAATGAAATAACTAATTAATTAATTGCTGTTTATGATTTACATGAATTTCATTGGTCAATAGGCTCATTCAGTTCCCTGGTACTCATATATAAGGAGTTGGAATGTAGTAATATGTGTTCTGATGAAGTTCGTTTGATGGACGAAACCTAGGTCGACGTTTTATTCTGTTTGTATTACTCAATAAAGCTTTTGGAACGTTTATGGGCCTTGGATTCTTTTGGTGAGCTGCAGTTTCGTTCCACTTCACAGCGGCTCCACTTGATTGGGGCACCTTTTTCAGTGGTAATTCCATTTGTGGTTTCCGATTCCTGGTTTTTTAGTAACGTAACTGATTAGGAACGTAAATATACTGCATCATTGATGGCTGATGCTCTGCTTTTTATGTTGAACTGTTTGCAAGCTATGAATAACATGCAGATAATGTTGGAACTGCCGTTCTTTGAATCATACTTGTATATTGTTATAGGACTAATTACAGAAACCATAATGAGTGCTTAGCTGCACTCAGTAACATTGCTGCCATAGTCTGCACTGATTTGACGGTGCTATGTTTATTGGTGATGTGAGTACCTGTGTTTACAGCTGTCAGGTATTTGGATTTTCGTCGTTCTGGTGTCGTTCATTTGGTTGTCGATCATATGGGTTGTCGACCTTATCAAGAAGACCCGAACCATCATATTATTGTTGACTGTTCTCCTGTGGCCAACTTTGTCTGAAGAAACATTTACAGAGAATCAGTTAGAATTATTGGCTAAGATATTTACTTTTATATCAGCAAAATGTGCTGATATAGGAAAAAAGCTTAAAGACATTAGACTGTATATTTGTAAGTTAAATGTTTCTTATTTATTACAGAATGTCAGTATGGATAATGCAGTGATGTTTAAAGCATCTACTTTTAAATCCTCCCATTATTAACATAACAAGTATTTGTTGATACTTGTGAAGAACAGATTATTTCAGATTTGAAATGCAAAGCTGTTAATAAGTTTTGTAATTTAAATACTGCAGAATTAAAAGAGCTAGAAGAATTAAAAAATAAATTTGAGTTACATTTCATTAAGGTAGATAAAGATGAGGGATGGTAATTATGCAGATTAAAGATTATATTGCTGCTGTTGACGGTATGCTCGCCAATACTGCTGAATATAAAAAAGTTATTTTATTTGATATACACAACAAGATATTATGAATATTTTGTTCAATTTAAAGAAACAAGATTTTAGTGATTGCCCTATTTATGATTTTCTTCATATTAATGATCCTGTTACAGATGTTCTGTTTGTTATATCCAAACTACATAAGAATAACATTAATTCTCCCTTCAGGGTGATAGTTTTTGCTTCAGGATCAATGACTGAAAGCATTTCTATTTATTTAGATTATTTTGTTAATTTCATAGTACAGAAGTTGCCTTTTCATGATTTGACAGGTGAAAAGTTTATTTTATTGGCAGTTGTGTGGAATCTTTATGTATGGCTATTAAAGTATAGAAGGTCTTAAATATTTTAGATCATATTTGACAAAATATACTACATGGAATAATAATAATATTAATACTGCTTGTTTATTGATAGATTCTAGTCTTAATAATATTTTAATTATTTTCAATAGAACCTATTATCAGCAAATTAAGGGAGTAGCCGTGGGGCTGCAGTAGCCCTGTCCTATGCTAATATGTTACGGGATGGTGGAAGAATAAAATCTTGATACATATTGTCCAGAATCACCTCAGGCATAACAAGACACACCAAAATATGCCACATCAACCAGTTTATTAGGATAACAGATATGCATACAACATGAAATGATACCCTAATAAATTTGAGCCATGATATATAACTGAAAACATGTACAATGTTTTAAATCTTCAATAGGCAGTGTCAAATGGTTGCCATCAATTTGACCTCAATACAAGCAGTGATTCATCCCCCCCCCCTCACTCTGTCCCAAAAACAAATTAAGAAGCAGTGTAATTTCGCTCACTTTTCCATATACCAACCAGTATAGCCAGAAAGGAAAAGGAAAGGGGGGCAGAAGAGGGGTTCAGCCAAAAATTGTCTTCTCCGCCCAAAACCTTGATGCAGGTATACTCTACCAACCACTAAATTACTGACATTAAGGGCTTAGGAGGGCAGGATTAGTACAAACCCACACCAAAATACTGAAAACTCCTACAAAGTTAAACCTAAAAACTCATCAGAAACCTTTCATTATCTACCTTGCTTCCTCCTCCTAGGCTTCCTTAGCCTCTTCTCCATTCTTCACCATTTGCTACCCACTAAAATCTTACTCTACACCTTGCTAAGCATACCCAAAACCCTACCTGTATCCCATGACATCTACCCCTTTCCTCCCTCCCTCATCCCATCGTCTCGCACACGCTGAGGTGGCCCTGGACAAATATGTCTGCTCTCAAACTGTATATGCCCAGAATCACCTCAAGTATAACAAAGCACACCAAAATGTGCCACAGCAACCAGTTTAAGATCACAGATACACATATGACATTAACTGAGATCATAATACATTTGCAACATGAAATATAACTGCAAACATTCATAACCTTTTAAAACTTCAATCAGTAGCATCAGCCACTCTCCATCAATTTGACCTCAATACAAGCAGCGATACATTCCTCCTCTCACTCTGTCCCAAACACAAATTAAGAAGTAGTGTAATTCTGCTCACCTATCCATACACCAACCAGTAGACCTAGAAAGGAAAAGGATGTGGGAAAAGAAGAGGGGTTCAGCCAGAACTCTTCTCCAACAACCAGCATGAGCACAGGCTCCCACCCCCAAATATCCTAAAAACCTTTCAAAAATCCTTGCAAAAATACAGAAATATGCACATTAAACAGGTTCAAACCAGTCTTACTTAAATGAGCTTCATCTTTTTGATGCCAGCTTGGGTCGCTATCATCAACATTTTTTATGATCAATCACATACATACCTAGCTTATGTAAGATCGTAGAAAGTCTGTGATTCAAAAATTGTCTAGCTCTTTCTATACCGATAAACTTATCACCCTGTGTCCATACCAACCTTGGTACAAATTCAAACTACACTATTAACATCACTGGATCCTTCTGCCTGAAAGTCACCAAATCCCCAACCATCAGCGCTAACAATTTTCTTTTAGGAACCAGACCTAAATAGTTACCTCCCAGATGAATTACCAAAATGTGGGGACCCCCAAAAGTGGTCTGTATCAAATCAAACTTTACCATTAGTTCTTGCCACCTTAGTCCTCTAAATCAATGACAGGATACATTCCACCTGTCTCTTTAAAGCCCTAACAAACTTCCTGCAGGCCTTATCATGGCTCTTCTTGAAGCCCAAAAAGCAAAAGAGCGATCCAAAATGATAACATTCTCACCTGAAAAACAAAAAACATTATTAACTATTAATTTCACAACTTTCCTTATGTAATTGAAAACTAATCTAGATGACAAATGACCTGCTTTTTTGATTATCTCAACTGATCTCCATGCCTGAACCAGATCTGATACTCCTCCAATCTGAAATTAATGTGCCAAGAACCTGTCACCAACAATACCCTAACATTGAAGTGCCCTCCTTAATCTTCTTCTAAATTGCCCCTCTGTCACTAACTTCCCATCTTGCATGTGAAAAACAAGCTCATCTGGCAGTCCTCCACACAAACTCTTCAACTGCATGGCCGTTGCCACTAGATATAAAAACTTATCAGTATTGCTGTGCAATGCTGAGTACCTTTCCCCATCTGATCCATCTCTGAACGATGCAAGTAAGTCAAAACTACTGACTCCATAACATAAACCTCCATCCATACCAAGGAGCCTAACAACTATCTCACTCTAAACGCTCCTCTGTACCTCAATACTGATAAGGAAACCCAACCTGTATAGTCAAACAAATTTCCTGCCAAAAGGTGCAAACCCTTCAACAACACTCTAAGAGTCAGCTCCATCCATGGAAGCCAACCCACTTCTTTCAAACCTATACCTCTCTTACACCCTTTTAACATTCTACCTGCTAAACATGATTGTATCACATATTTGAGATCAGACATCCTTGCTGCCACACTAAGCGCTGCTAAGTGAACTTTGATCTCATTAACTGCCCCACCCTTAAGCCATCTATACACCAAATAATGTATCTTCAACTCCATGTAGCATTGTCTGTCACTGACAAAAGAAGAAAATGATGCTAAGGCTGAATGATAAGCCTTCCACCTGGGCCCTGTTTAAGCTTGCTGTGTCAACCATCCAACTATATGCTTCCAATGTTCCATACTTCTGGTGGCATTGCTGCTGGTTCCACCTGTGCCTCTGGAGCCAACACCCAAAAGCTGCAAAACTAAAACCAAGAAAGGCAACCTGGCAAATATCTGCTGGAAAATCAAAAATGAATTAACAAGATTTGTAACAGAAGCTTCCTCAAAACCATCAAAACTAATAGGGAACCAGCTGTTTTCTTAGCAAAAACCTATACACCACCTTGTTATCTGAAAACATGACACATGCTGCCATGCAACATGTGGGTATAGCCTTGCCAAAATAAAATTTTCCATTCAGTGACATGTCTAACCATGGCCAATCATCTTGCCTGATCGGCAAAAGATGGAAGGTTGCTTTGATGTCATGCTTAACTATCCAAGGATCCTTAAATTCCTTAATCACCTTCACAGCATCATGGATGCATACCGTACTTGCACATCTGAGCTGCAAATATAATCATTAACTGATTGCCTCTTCAGGAAATCATAAATAATGAATCATCCAAATTCGCCGGGCTTCTTTATTGGAAGTAAACCCAGTGGTGAAACCCAGAAACTTGAGAAGGTCAGAGCTTCAAATGGGCCTAATAACCTCCCCACCTAGAGTTCCTTGTCTATTAATCCCTTTAAAATGCTGACTTTCCCTCTAACAGATTGCAAATTTTTGCACACTGCTTCACCCCCTCCCCACTACCACCATCGACTTAATGGAAAACTCTCTCAAGACATCCCTCAAGCAACTCCTTGGCCTCCACTAGGTCTGTAAAGCCCTCTAACCCTCCACATTAATGGGGGAGTGAAAATGTCTGTTTGCTTTGCCTGCCCTTGAAAAGAAAAGGGGTCACTTTGACCTCAAAAATTACCTAATTCCTTAAAAGAGGACTTAACGGCTAAATGAATTTTGCCACTGTCCTAAAGGCCCATGTTCATCTGCCCAAACCAACTTTCTTCCACCAACATTTTGCTGCTGAATAGCTCTCTCTACAAACCAAACACTCATGGAGAAAATGACACACTGGCCAAGAACTCCTACCTAAATTAAATGCCCAGTATGTTCCTGACTTCTCACCTACCTCCTTGACTGACCTACTCTGACCACTGGCACTGTCCAACATCATTTGCCAACCAAATATCCACATGTCTGATCTCACTGTAGCATCTGGTCAACTGCTTTCCTTTTACAAAAACCCAGGTCACACCATAACAAGGCATTCCCATTCTCAATCTTTGTGCATCCCAAATGGTACAAAAATACACCAAGGGAAGTGCCCAAGATATATCCATTTCTAGAACCACTGCCATATAATGCACAAAACCCAGAGTCCAATTTTAGCAAGTCCAAGCCCTGCTTTTTTTCCCTAAGGCAGCTAATGCAGCCAACAAATCTTTTGCTCCTGATGCCTGTGCTTCCATCAATCTCTGTACCCAGTATGCATCATTTAAATCAAAGACGTCCACATATTTTCTCTCTCATCTTTTCCTTAATAGCCACAGTGATATGAGGGGTAACAAAACTCCCTGACCTTACAGATGTAAAGGACTGTGTCACCAGCCAGTCTCCTGGCTATGTCCTGAAATCAGTCCGGGTTGCTTGAGATGCTTGATTCTCTTGCTTCTGTCTTCCTGACTGCCGGCCCTGAAACACTGCTCCCAGCCTCAGTTTCTAACACTCCCATTTGATCCTGACTTCTTGCAGCTGCTCATCAAACCTAAGCAAATCCTGCAGACTACCATGCTCTAGATCACTGAGGCCTTGCAACACTTCACCTCACCTGTCCACAACCATTCCCTCTGAACTAGGCCCCTCTTGTAAATTAATTCCATTACCTGTAGGTGGCTGGGGCTCATTCCTTGTTGGTCACATTATTCTCCTGCCTTGCTTTCCTCTCACTCCTCCTGACTGGTGCTCCAGCTTTTGCTGCTTCCTGCACCATCTCATTTGGTGCTCAACTGCTGAAATTGCCTCTAATGAAACTTTCACTTTCTTAAAACCTCTTCTGCCTGCGCCAGAGTATGAGCCCATCTTTCTTTGAGTTATTATACCTCAGCCATCTAAAAGAAAAAAAACACCTTACTCAGGAAAAGTGCACCATAATGGGGAAAAAATTCCAAGACCCCTTCCTAAACTACTCTAAAAGAAAGAAAACACCTTAATCAGGAATAGTGCACCATAATGAGGAAAAATTCCAAGACCCCTTCCTAAACTATTTGTGTACCTTGGACTACAGCCCTTTCATTACTGCTGAAGGGTGAGCCTAGCCATCCCCTCCATGCACGACTTTACCCCGTCCATGAGTCAGAATTCCCCAACCCTAACAAATGTACCAATAAGTTAAGAAAATTGTGATCCACTCCACTAACCCTAGCCCACTCATGCAAAGGGGGCCTTATTCATCTACAGCAACTGACTTAAATTTCAATTTTTTTTCCTTTGGACTAACCACACTATTGCTATCTCTGTTCCATTCCACCTCTCCCGGGTAACCATGCCCTATCATCAGACTCTCCAGATTCTCCTAGTACTCCAAAATAGCCGTAATACTGCTCATTGTCCATGCATAAACATTGCAACTACAAATGTTTAGTGCCAGCTAAACCACACCTAAATCATGCCATGTATATATATATATATATATATATATATATATATATATATATATATACCAGGCAGCTTTAACCCGATTATGAGCACGCACACCCCCACCAGGTGCAGAAAGCCAATAAACGTCCAGCTATTCCTGTGTATTGGGTACTACTATCATTTTTTAATATTTTATTTTTATATAACTGTCTCCAGCCCACAACTTACAAATCACACTAGCAACTAAAACTCGTAAGATATCCTCCCCAACCACCCAGCCTGGCCATAAGCAATGGAGGGACCCAGATGCAAATAAAGCTGGTTTTACATATTGGCAACATCGTTATCACCTTGCTAATATGCCAAGTATGGAGAAAGCCCCACCTGTCTATGGAACCAGAAAAATTCATAAAAGTATGTGAGCACTTTCTGACATGGTATTGTCCTAGACCTTAACATACAGCTTTGTACATGCCCTCTCTGCTCTTCAGATACCTCCCATAGAGGTTGACTTGTCTAACTTATTACCACCACATACACTATTACCACATACGCACCACCCAACTGCAACCATACTTGCATCAAAACCTTAACATACTGCACAAGAAAACAAAAACACGCAACACCTTCAAAGAGTTCATATTTCCTTTCATGAGAGCCCTCCTAATGTTTTTGTTATTTAATACACACATTACCAAAATGACACATTAGTGACTGCTTGCTCTGTGGATTTTCCTACTGAATACATAGTGTAAAGCCCTGCATAAACAACCCATTGAAGCCTCCAACCTCCTATCTACCATCAGCAGTCATTCATGGGCTTAAAACCCCGTAAGTATTGTTTCCACCGAGCACAAGTAACACCGCAGGATATCATCGACAGCCAAATGCCATTTACCCCACATCTTCTTTTCTCACCTGTTCATTAAATGGGATTGCAGGCTAAGCCAGACGACACCTAATTAGTCGGTACCACTGCCAAGGTATCCCATAAACACACGGCCAAACTACAAGGCAAAACAGAAGGATTAGCAATTGGAGGCCTGCTGCTGCTGTCATAGGGGAGAGTAATGATTAATGACTGTGCGAACAAACCTTACATACTGTCAGGTTACAAATTTAACTTTCCCATGACACAACCCTGCAATTACAAACCCTACGCATTAAATTAAGGACCTAAATGACCATGAGTCAGAACCAAAACCAGAGCTATGATCTTTATACACAGTTGTCTGACTAGTTACCTGACACAGGCAGCATGAAAAAAATGAATTAAATTTATGCAACCAATACCACTGTTCCAGCAAACAAATAAATGCCTGACCAAATAAAACTCAAGCCATCGTCTTACCATGATCTATGGCACCTACTTCCCAGGCCTGACAGATTCCTGGTCAACTCAGACGTGGAGAGTATTGATTAGTACAAGCCTATGCCAAAAGATTAAAATTCCCCAACAAAGTTAAACATAAAAAGTCATCAGACCCCCCTCCCATTGTGTACCTCCCTTCCTCCTCCTAGATGTCCTTAGTCTCCTCCCCATTCTTAACCCTTACTCTACATCTTACTAAGCATACAAAAACCCCGCCTGCCTCTCCTCACATCCTACCCTTCCCCATAACCTCCAACCCTCACTCCATTGTCTCTCTCCCCCTGAGGTGCCTCTGGACAAATATGTCTGCATGCAGACTACATTTCTAAGTTGCAAAATTGTTAGTTTTTTGTTCAATTTGTAGATGACCTCTTTTGTCTTGGAATGGCACTTATTATGAATGTTTATTATTTTTGAATAATATTAATACTAGCACCATTTTTTTTATTTGAAATGGGTGGAATTGATACTGAAGTCAATTGTTTGCATATTAATATTAACATTACAATCAAGTGAAACCTCCAGTTGTTTTGGCAGTTACAGCCTATTAACGCTGCAGAACTTTTAAAAGTTTAAAAAGTTTTAAAAGTTTAGTTCCAAAACTATGCTACATGCAAAGTGTTAAAAGATTTCATCTGAAAGTTTACACAGTTGCAAACATAACTGTATTGATATTTGACCACTGTCAAGTGCAGGTAAAGAGATACTAATGGTTGTTATTGTAATATTTATTTATATTGGCATAAATTTAATGTTTTTCTAAATATCTCAGCAACCAAGTAACACAGCTTAGCCTCATCTGAAAGCTCTCAGTCGGATGAACAAAACACTGCTGACAGTATGCGTATAACTTGAGTGGTTGTTGAGATACTGAAAGTTGTTTACAAAATATTACAAATTTAATAGTTACTGGGCCGGATTTCATAAAGTTTGCAACAGGACCCAGCGCATTCCGCTGATATTAGCACAAAAGTTGCAGGCAAACATGAAATATGTCTCAGTGAACTTAAAATATCTCACTGCATAACAGAGTTTTTCAGTCGCAATGGCACACTGTATCAGTCACAGCTACTCCATAAATCGTGAAAACTGTCTCACAAAGCATGATGTACATTAACAAAGTTACAGAAATACTATCCCAGCCTAAGCTGCCTGACATTGATA
Organism: Protopterus annectens; assembly: GCF_019279795.1. Lineage (NCBI taxonomy): Eukaryota > Metazoa > Chordata > Ceratodontiformes > Protopteridae > Protopterus > Protopterus annectens. The sequence goes on from NC_056735.1 coordinate 1,835,280,092, forward strand.
AATACATAGCTACAACAAAATCTTTCCAGTAAGCTTACAGACAATGAAGGGATATACCTGTAAGTCATTTATAAGTAAAATATATTTGCTCTCACTTGGATTTCAAAGGAATCCATAAAGTTTCTAATAAAAAATTAATACAGGTGAATCAAAATCAATCACAGCCATATGGCACAGCTAACAATGTTTACAGGATGGGTCTATATTAGTTTGTTGCAATGCAATTACAGCTAATACTGGATTGTCGACCCTCATTCAGCGAAAAGCATTTAATCGATTTGCTGAATTTACAGAGGGCAAGAAAATACTTGCCCTACAGCACAACAGACCAAGAGCTATGCAAATCGAACCCACCCAAGTGGGGGAATGTGCCCCCCCACACACACACACCCACACCCCCCCTAACTATATATACCAACGCCAAGATCACACTAAAGTGGAGAAAAGGGCAAAGTTCTGCTGCAGGGCAAGTATTTACTTGAATGATTTTCACTGAATAAGGGTCGATTATGCCGTGTTTGCTGCAATTGCATTTGACGAACTGATAAAGACCCTACAGGACATGAGCGGGGGACACAAGTAATGTACACACCCAAGGAAATAGAAATAGAAAAGCAGGCATAGAATATGAGTGATGAAGAGTGGCATAAGTATGTTGAAATAGGAAAATCTGAGGGACAGTCAGAGGGGCATGGGCAATGTTTTCTTGTTTTTTTTTTTTTTTTTTTTTGGGTGGGAAAAGACCCCATTTTTTCTTTTTTAAGAATAGAAGGAAAGGTAAAAACAGGGAAAGAGGAGGAGAAAGCCATCACAGCAGATATACCCATGGAATAAGCATCGCAACACATGACAAACAAAGGTTGTAAATAAAGAGTTGTAAGGAGAGGTAAGTAGCACAGATGCACACTCTACAACATGGGCAACTGAAAGTTGACAAACAGGGCAGAACAGGACCTCTGACCATGCATGTGAAAGACAATAACCAAGCACAGTGCCAAACAGCAGTACTGGAACAAAGCAGCAAACTGTCTGTTACCTACATAAGTAGGTGCACACAACCCAAACAGGCATGTAATGGAATGCACATGCCACACACATATGCCATGTCAAAGGCAGCACACAGGTGTACGCATATATGTATGAACTTCACTGGCCTAGCAGGAAATTATTTGAAAGCAATGTTAAGACACATATACCCACCAATGACTTGTAATAATATATAGTCCGAAATCTATGATTACTGCTATATAACCAATATCAGGTTGTGCACATGAATTTCAGTGATGTACACTAGCTAGTATGTAACACACAAGAATGACGAGAACAAGGATGCATTGCAAGCAGTAGCCAGCACTTTGTCTGCATACATTCTGCATCTGCATAATGGCCATAGAGTTGGCAAAAGATGACCTTGTAACATAATAACTACATAAAAATGGACAAGAATTCCAACAAAGAAAGGTGGAAAGGAGGTGCACAACATGGGCCCACATCAAGGAAGACATGGCATCAAAATTCCATAGGCAAATGATAAAGCAGGACAACAATATGTAAGGTGATATATTGCAAATGCATGCATGTGTGCCCCACATAGGGTAGTGCTGAAGTCAACCCACACTACACTAAAGTGAATGGTCTGTGTATGTCACATGAGCAGATTGCATTGCCAACATCAACAAAAATGGGCATGTAAAAATCCCACACACAATATTGTGCAACCATATAACCACAACAGGCATAGCTAAGCAAGCATTGGTATCAGATATAGATAAATACTGTCATGCCACTGTAAAACAGCATGTGGAATAAACACGTTCAGTTATATGTCACTGACTATGGCAGTGACTGAGCAAAGGACAGTCCTGTGAGCAACATCACAGCGGTAACATGAAGTCAGTGACTGCTCACAGTTCTAAGGTACAACCGTGTTTCTCTATTTATCATAATATGCAAAGAGACATGTACATAAATCATTGCATATGTACACCATTTGCCAAAATATGTGAATTTTTCTTAATAAGGAATGGATGTGGAAATGAAACATAGCACACAGAAGGCATACTGTACTGCTACCAAATAAATTAACATTACCATGGTTTATACATGAACATTACATTAGCCATTTTTGCATTCAGTAAAGAAAGGAGGATTGCTCGTATGTATCAGATACATTTATATGAAACACCAAAGCACCAGCATTGCCAACACATGCCACAGACAATGCCAGTATGCCAGTGTGACAGCATGACAAGTGTCATTAAAAACACAGGGGCAAGGACATGTCTTTCTGTTGAAGATATATGACATGGCAATCCACAAATCATACCCATACCATTGTGGTATTTGTGGAATATGGGCAACATGCCAGTTGCTGTCAGTAACACGCGTGTATATACTGGAATTGTTGGAGCAGTAGCAGCATGTTAACTGCCAAAACTCATAGCTGAATGCTGAATGAATGTCTAATGGGGTAATGTGTGCCATGCATCCCCTTGAAGCATAATGTGAAATGTCATATGACATCTGCAGTGTACATTTAGGCGTGTATCACATAAGCATGCAGCAAAATGCTATGCATGCGCAAGTGTGCATCTACAGTCCAATCACTAATATGACAAACACCATAGTGGCAACTTTACACAAGTGGATCACACACAGACAATCCATATGATGCTCAGGGGCTGCACTGATGGGGATGAACATCAAACATGATTTCCCAGGCTATTTTCATGAATGAGTCTTTTATAGCCCATGTCATATCTTGGGAAAATATCCCAGTCATGCCTCTCATCTGTGTCTAAAAGACAGCAGTCACCACTTCCTGTATCTGCTCCCAATAATTATTTTGTTGGGGTGACTGGCATAATCTCCTCCATAGTGCAGCAGGATTGATGGCACATGCAGGTCCAACTTTCTCTTCATCATCCTTGTCTCCATCATAGTCATCATCATTATCATCAGAGGGCTCTGGCAGTGGTCTGATATGTGCTCATTTCTGACATCTGGTGGGTGAGCGTCCATAGGTACCATGCTCTGTCAAGGTGAATCACAACACAAGACAGAAAGCACATATGCATACCTGCTACTACACAACTACATAACATATCCACTGTAACATAATGAACAGGTAAGAAACAGGCAGTATGAAACCTTAGAATACTTTATGGCCATAATCAAGTGAGCCATCATATGCAATGTATGTTAGTAATCAAAACCATAACAACGAAAACCAAATGTATATCAGGCCACACATTCCTGTGAAAATCATAGCTGACATTAAACTGAAACTGATGTGCTCATCTGCAGTCTAACAGATTAAGTAACATCCTGTCAACATGCGATGTTGCATATGAGAATAAAGGTATAGCAGCATAAATTGCAGGTGTCAATCAAAACTATAGACCTATTGCTATCCTATCACCCTCCTCTAAAATCCTTGAGAAATGTATTCACTCTCAGCTTATGAAACATGTAGCCAAACACAACCTCCTCGCCCTCACCCAGCATGGTTTCAGGCCCAACCACAGTACTACTACTGCCCTCCTCATCTTCACTAACATAGTAAACCAATACAGAAATGAGGACAACCTTGTTTCTTCACCATTCCTTGACCTTTCCAAAGACTGACACAGTGTCCCACCAAAACCTCCTGTCTGAACTTGGAACACTAGGCCTGACTTATCCCTCCATCTCCTGATTTCACAGTTATTAATGCAACTGGCCAACAACTAAATGGCAACAAGATCTTTTAGGATTTCAATTAATCTTTGTTGGTGGTTCCCAACAGTCAGTACTCAGTCCCCTTCTATGTAATAGTTTCATAAATAAATTTCATGCCACTATAACACTTGCCACGCTTGTACAATATGCCAACTATTAAACTGTTATCTGCTCTGCTCCATCCATAACAAAATTACAGGACATCACTCATAAGATATTCGCTGAGGTTAAAGTATGGCTAAAAAATTCCAGCTTGCTGCTTAAAGTGAAAACAAAAAAACAAACATGTTCTATTTACTTCAAAGCAACACCTTAACTAGAAGCACCCATTTCATATTGCTTAAGGTAATAACACAAAAATAGAACCTGTAAGCCAAACTAAACTACTCAGAGTCATAATAGATGACAGCCTCAAATCTGATCACCACATTTCATTCCATCAAGAAATCTCACTAAAAACTTGACTCCCTCTATAGGGCTAAACACTACCTGACAGATCAAGCAAGGATTACCTTAGCAACAACATGCCTCCTTCCTTCTCTGTTATATGCTTCCCCTATTCTTACAAATAGCAACACTTCATATAGAACTAAATTAGCCCTCTGCTTCTACAAAATAGTTAAACCAACCTGCCTTATAAAACACACAACTGCATTTCATGTCAGTTTTAATGTAAATCTCAAATCAGTTGAATTACTTACAACTAATCATTGCCCACAACCTATTGTACTATCCAGACAAATGCCCAGCATTACAAAAGACTCTACTCTACTATTCACCTACTAGAGAACTTTGCTCAAGCAATAAACTTTTACTATGCATCAGTAAGACATTTAACACTGCTGGAGTCTCTCTCTACCCTCATTATGTGTCAAAACTCTGGAATGAAATCCTCACACTGTTAAAACAGAAAACTTAAAAAGTTCCAAAACTTTGCTTAAACAACACCTATGCCAAAGATGGCTGTATTTTTCCTGCTCACTTGGTTAGCTTTACACAGATTACTTTTCTCCAACTCTTTACATCCCAATTTCTTGTACCTTGTCGCCCCTCCTCACACTGCACTTCTCTCCTAAACTCTTACTCGTCCTTCTTCTCTCACACCGCACCACTAACTACAAATATTGCTCTATCCATTTATCTTCCTGCTCATTTATATCACTTCTCCTTTCATATCTCTCTCTTCATTATTTTTAAGCTGCATTCTACCGGTCTATCTGTAAATTATTATTAAACTCAAAAACACCACAGTTTGATCTTTTCCCTGCAGCTATCATGCTAAAATACATTGTTACTGCATGTTATTTCTCTAGTCAATAATTAGACAATTTATGTTAATTTCACTCTTTTTATGTTAAAAATGTTACGGTCATTTAAGAAATATTTAAAAATATTTCAAAATCATGTGAATAAGCTCATGTATAGATGCTTTACCCTGTAATGTACATCCTGTGTAACTTAAATGTGGAGCTTTTCTCCCCCAACCTCCGCTGAAAATGGACTCTGCCTAGTCATACTTTCCCCAGTCAACAAAGACAAATAAATAAGTAGATGAAATGGCCTAAAATTGTTATGTAGGACAAGTATAATAAACAGATTTGCTGCTCCTCATGTACATAAACATTCTCTATGTCCTATTATCTATAGTTAGAGATGTTTTAATACATGTTAGGGTTACTGTATCCATCATACAATGTGAGGGGCTTACTCAAGTCCGTGCCATGGCAAGTATAACACAGCTTACCAGTGAAAGTCCCGACATTACCGCAACACTTATTAACTAATCAGCCATCATTATGCATGATAAGCATATGCAAAGCCAGCATACTTACATATCCTGACATTTGAGGAGAAGCATGTCATGACACTGTATCATGCGACACTCACATATTCTACCTTGCAAACCGACACTGTGAAAATGACAACATAACACTAATAGTATGACTTGCGCTGTATAATACTTGTAATGCATGCCTCAGTAAATTGGCTAGCTGGCTATCTGTTTTCCTGTCTTGTATGTGTGCCCTGCACATTTATGTTGGTGTGTGAATGTCAGCTGTAATGCATGAAATGAGTCATATGAACAGCCACCAATTAACATATTGGTATAATGAAGATATAGTGATATGACAATCCAGTGAGAAATGTAAAATCCATATGCAAAAGAGCTAAGCAAGGCAACATGGTCATTAACTGACCAACATCAGTATTTAAAAAGCAACACAACACACTAGTAATAATGTGCAGTCAAAAACACAGTTACAGCCTGTGACACATGACAATGTAGTATATGTCATACAAAATGTCTTGTCTGTCTATAAATGTATCGGTGCCCCACAGATATTTATTAGCAATCGCTAGGCTGCAAAATTTAAACAGTATGATGCTGCTTGCTGATTATTACATGAATCCTTATGTGTGCAAGTGTCCTTAAATGGGTCCCTTTCAGATGGTCGAACTTTTAAAAGCTCGACTTTCATATGGCCGAGACCATATGATCGAACTTTTAAAAGTTTGAACGGTCTGAATGGGGATCTCCGCAGAGCGTGGAACGGGAAAATTTCCCTTTACCACAATGCAGTGTGATCTCAGAGTTGGTATGTTTAATAGCAGTGGGTGTGGGGGGTACAGGACAGCTTGCCACCCACCGCTAACACTGTTTAGTGGGTTTTTTTTCACATTGTTGAACATTCAAATGTTTGATCATATGGTCTCGGCCATATGAAAATTGAACATTTGAAGACCTGCCCTAACCACATGATGCAAGTATGTTTTAACCAAATAATCAAAGGTGTTGTAGGCAGATGCAATGACGATGCTGAACTGAAGAACATGCCAAACAATTCACCAGCAGTGTGAACACTGACATAGCAGACACATTCAATACATGAATAAGCAGGCAATACACAACAGATCCACATCCACACATACAAGTGTACCAACACATACACTAAAAACAGCAGACAAAGCATTATTAACTTGCATGTGAAACATCACAATCAATTGAATTGTGACAGCTACACATAAATGCCTGTCATCTAAGTTGTGGCCTGGACTTCAAAACTTATCTTCAGCAAACATGGCTTGTTGCTAAATGATATGCAGAAATACTTTTAAGTAATTCATACTTTTAATCACAGGTGTTGTCTGACTATTGCACTTACCTTAAAAACACATAATGAGTATTCCTGCATTATATATAATATATATGGTAATGGCAAAAATAAGAGCCTGTAACAATGATCACATCTTTTATTTACAAAATCAGACAAAGTAGTCACATACCCCTCTCCTTGTGCTGCTCGCCCAGCCTGTGCATCCACTTGATTCACAGAGCATGATTACGAGTACACCCCTCATCAACTGCAAAAAGTAAAAAGCATGTATGAGTGATGAAGGTATAAAATAACATTGATATATGTTGTTCAGAATCTGCACACAGTTTGGAATATTTTACACACAGTCTTTCTCACATTGGAACAGAATTCAACACAGTCTGGAAGACCTGAGATTTAAACCTGCAACTGTAGGCTACATCTACAATCTAACTCTAATACCTACCTACCTTCCCAGCTAATTCATTTTGCCTGAGATTGTATGGCAGAAATGCAGTTAAAAGAATTTGAGGTATGAATGTTTAGGGATGGGGTACTAATAGGGATTATGGCTTATGCTTTACAAGAAGTACAACATGCTGTACATTTATGCAAATAAAATTGCAAGCATGAATGCATGTCAGTATACTGATCACAACACTAAAACAAAACTATAAACGTTCATACCTCAGAGAATGGAACACTGTCATATAACATATAGCTGCTGTTAACAGACAACTACAAACTGCTGTACATCACACACATATTAATATATTTTAGGTGTGAGAACATATGTACATATATTTATTGTCAAAGTACAAATTATAACTCCAGATTATCCTGATATCAGGAAATGTCTCTGCTCTACAGTTCAAATGTATATATGACCATCTCATTCCCTCCAAATACAAGTAAGAGAAGGGTGTTGAATTCAAATTAATAAATAATGACACAGTTGTGCTTTAACTTCATGTTGCAAATGTTAGCATATTCCACATCTTTGCAGAAATATGCCAGCATGTTCAAAGCTTTACACAAAAAAAACTGTAGTAAAAGAGGTGCATTTATTATTGCATTATAATATGAATTACGGACATATTCATAGAAATCTGATGAATAAACAAGGTAGTCGTAAGCATGTTCAAAATAACTATTAATATCAATAAGCAGGTATGTATAGCAGCATTCTGAAAACTTTTAGACATTCACAACAATCAGCATATAATGCAAACTGTCCTCTATATGAATTTGAATGCACACTTAGCCACAATATATGCATGTTGGTCTCTTGCTTTACAAGATAACCTAACAGCCATCACTCTTTCCTTCTGAACAAACTACTATTGCATGTGTTTATCCATACTCCTGGTGATAACAGATGAATACGGAAACATCCAATACAAAAATGCTATAGGCCCTCATGCTCCACAAAACTACCAGATATCAAGTTGTACAATGTTGAAGATATGTCAGTTATGCAGTGCTCTTGTGTTAAAGAAAGTGGGACTGTAAATTGTTCACTTTGTAATGCAGAACTGAATAACAAAATTATTTAGGACTTAATACTCACACATAGACAGGTAGACTAGTCAATACTGTCGAAGTGTTATCGGTAGCACAGAAATACATAGCATCATTGACCTGGGTGCTATAGGTGTCAGTGATACACGGTCATGCAGGATGTGTGAAAGGATGTCCCTATATAGTGGAAAACAGAAACATCTAAAATGTTCATTATTATCTACATAATAAACAATATTAAATGAATAAATCTGATGGGAAATCCAACCTATAATTATAGGGAGAAAAGTCACTTTGACTTCTTAATCATCCAGATGAGCTGATTCTCAGAACTACTCAACAACTGACATATGGGCCAAAGCAATATTTTGAATTCCTTAGGAATGTTCAGATATATGTAGGACTGTGACACTTACTATAGGCATCAACTGGCTGTTTCCAAACCTAGGTGACCTTCCAACGTCGCTCCTCTGTGTTCTTCTGATGCAGATCATCATAGTGGTGGTGAACCTGCACTCCAGTCCAGTAGATTCCCATACATTCTTGATGTTCTCTCGCACTCAGGTTCCATATACTGATCATCATGAAATTCCGTGGTCTGGCTCTCATACGATACTCCACTCCAGCATAGATGGTTAGCATTTAGGTGGTCTATTTCTATGTCCAACTAAGTGCCAAGACACATTAATGTCCCCTAGAAGTAGCAATCTCAATGATAATGTTGAAAAAGCCTATATATATATATATATATATATATATATATATATATATATATATATATCACAGTTCAATAAATTGCTCACTGAGGGCCCACTCACTTTGCAGGCAGCAATAGTCTAATCTGTAAATGTATCAAAATTACTATTTAAAAGTGGTGCTTATGAATGTTATCAGATCACTGGAAGATAACAGACACATGCTATATATGGTCCCGTTTGATGATACCTATTAGGTATTTGTGTTTAGCACCTTCCCATTACAGCAAGCTATTGATTAATGCACCGAATTTCAAAAACTTATGTAGATGTGCACAAATAGAATTCTAAAACCTTGAATTTTAATGAACCTCTTTAATTATGTATAGTACAAATGAGATTTAAAACATGCATGCACATAGCTGGTCTTATTTTCAGTTATATCTGACTCATAGGTAGCTGCAAAGGTAATTTTGCACCTACTAGCATTGCTATGTTGGAATATTTTCCCTCTTTATAGACTATATGATCATTACTCCATAGAAATGTATGTGTATATACTTAGATAGATGCTTTTATGGAAAACTGAGCTCATTATGAAAAATGTTTGTGACTAGCTGGATGAGTATGTGATTATCCTGTATGCATACAGGTGGTACATGCATGGAAAACTATTGATTCTAACATTATCCATATGTTGCTATGTGGTATGTATTCATATTTATTGATGCTTCTTAAAACAAGTAGTAGAAATATTGACTCAGTACAAAAAGATCCATGTTTATGTCTGCTTACAATGTACTCTCTGTGGTCTGCATACAGATACAGAGGCTTTCTGATTCGTTCCGTAAGTTGTTCAATTGATAATTTTCAGATACTCTCTGTTAATGTGGATGGCATTCACTGCTCACTACTGATTGTGGTGATATAAGCTCATCATGTATAACATTTCATGTTAATATGACTGTTTTTTTACACAGGTTGTCTGTTTTGGTTCAAATTGCATTACAGCGACAGCCATCACACATTTCAGTTTTACTCATTTGTTATGTGTAGTATGTTAATGTGAACTGCATTCAGACTGTGGGTCTCATATGGCTCATATGGCACAATTCGGTATCCACTGTAAGGGGTTCAAATCCTTCAGACAGCCTCTACAGATATCATACCTGATTATGTTACAAGTGTTATGCATTCATGTATTGTTATATCACATATGGTTTTATATGCTAAAGTACTATATGGTCCAAGGACTACTTCCTAGATTTTGGTATTGCACAGGACTTCAGAGAGGTTAAACTGGCATAAACTGTGAACATAATCATCTCTATATGTGGGCTCAAACATCAGTCTAACCATTTGCATATAACTGTCTTTCATATGGTAAACAGATCTAGGGGGGGCAGCAATTTTTCCCCATAGGAATATGAAATTTTAGTAGATGCCCTGCACCAACATGGACAGAGACTCCTTGGATGGACAGGAAGTACAGTATGGTGGAATGAAGTCTGGACCATCATCACAAACATGATCAATGCTGTGGTAGGTAACAATAGATCCAGTGAAGCCTGTTTCAGATGGTGCTCTGACATGATCTTTCATGCAGTCATGAGGATATGCCGGTATAAGAGGTCGAGGGATACCACCAGTGGTAGCCCACAATTGACACTCCCTGATGAAATCACACAATTTCTTGCATCACTGCATATGCAAGTATGGAGTACAGCATAGCTGGGGTGGGATAGAAGCAGGTGTTCCAGGCTGCACATGTATGTGTCACTTTGTATAAAGTTAATGTATATAAAGTAACTCAGTAGATATTGCTGTTGCATACATATTCATGTATTGCAACAGCAGAACTGCATTGTGCACTTGGTTCCACTCAGGGTTATGATGGCCAACTTAAGTGTAATGACACGTATCCATACAACTTCAGTACATACATAAAAGTACAACCATGTATGATAGTGTCTGCATTCATTTGCACAGGTCCATCCACTTCTACACAACAGCAAAACACAACAGTTGAGTGTCTCCATGTACTGTTATTGTGACCACTATCTGTTACTGCCTCAGCCTCCTGTCACACCAGTGCTGTATAATGTCATATTGATATTTCCCTCACACTGTAAAAACACAGGTACATCTTCTGGAGGTGTGAGCTGTGCAGGCACACCTACATAATAGAACAGGTATAGTTCCCCAAAATGTTCATAGGCAGCAGCAATGTGTAGCAGCCCATGTATGAAATTAATGTTGCTTTTTTTCTACACAGGGAATAGGTGCACTGTACGTCACATGAGTATCACCATACTCTGTTACTGTATTGTATATATATCATCATGTGACAATGCTGGTGCCTAAATACATGACTGTGTTTGCTTAGTCTGCACTTCCCACTGCAGGATCTCCATCATGACAGACAAACTCACCACATAGGGAGGGTGTAACTGGTATGCTACTTCCTCAGTTTCCTAGATGTCATTACTGTTAGTTGTCCTCCATTAATACTGTGTCCTTCTAATGCTGCATAGGACAGCTACTATCAGCATCCCATCCAAAAACAACTAGTATGCACATGTATTACCTACTGTGTGTTTTACCTCTGCTGCCAGCTTCCCACAAGGACATGTCAGGTGTGAGTTATGCTTGTATTCCTACATATGTCATGTATGTTGCAAATGTAACATAATTGTCAGCTCCCTGTTATATGGGTTGCATGGGCCATACACAGACAAGACCTGCTGGTAAGTCATTATTATCTGTAATTTTGTAGTGAGATATATGTGACATGTGATTAATGATACGCAGCATGTGATGTAAGCATGTTATCATTTGTCTCTTCTTTTAACATGTCTGCTACCTTTATTTTACATTATTAGCCTGCCCACTGATCCCAATATGTTATCTGATGTGCCTCAATATGGTAGCATGGCCCCTGGCACACAGGACACAAGCCTGGTGATTCAGTCTGTCCCAGATGGTGACAGTCATGTGGATGAGCCTGTAGCCTCAGATGTGGAGGAAAACTTGCCTAGCCAGTCTTATAATGAGGAGACATCAGATGGTGGACAGGATGAGGCCTGTGAACCACAGCCATATCTTGAGTCTGCTGGTGATGTTGACATTTTCCCACAACACATTGATACTGCCCATCACAGCAGATGTAGGTATGTAGCTTGTGCGTGGGCACATGTCAGAAGGTGTCCGCCTACTCCTACAGGCAAATGAATGTTCCCAGCAATCTCAAGGGTCTGACATCTGTGCACTTACCTGTGTCATAGATTGTGTTCCACACCAGCTGTGTGTGCTGCATGAAGGTCAGGCACACAGACACAATGAGGTTATGGCAGCACTGGGTGCACAGAATGAAAGCATGTTATTTGTGGCATGGTCTTTTGAATCCCTACAGTAGTGCCGTAGTATGAGTAGGATTCTGTGTGCCCTGACTGTGCTTAGCTGAGTGCTACATGGGAGAGGCAGGTCTCCTCTCAGCAGACCAAACCTTACCCACTGGGTATCAGTGTCTGTACTGCAATTTGCACAAAATTCTGCTGCTGGCCCATCCAATGTGGGCACAGTCACAACCACTCAACTTGCATGCATGCTCCTTCTCAGAGTTTGTCTTCACATGCTGGCATCTCTGTGGAACAATCTGGTCAAAGTGTTTGCATAAGTGGTAGGGGCAGACTGGACCGCAGTTTGAGCTATCAGCATGAGTGCCTTAGACTGTGTTAGAGTAATGCTGACAATTGATCCACTCTATCTGATAGTGTCAGTCTCAACTCATGGTGATGATGATTGCTATGGTTGTTGTGAAGTCTGATGCCATAGGAGTCTGACATTTTCATTAACCATAGTTGACTCCATTTAATACATTGATATATGTTGCTGGTGGTATTAACAACAGTTCTGCATGATGTCCTATTGATTTACTAATTTATTTTATTTGACATTTGTTCACTGGGTAAGTCCAACTGGGCCAAAAAATGTCCATTTTTAGCAGAAGCCCAGGAAGAAAAGCCTCAGAATCACAATCTTTCAAAAATCAATTACAGATATTTTAAATCATGAAGTATCATGTAACATTACAAAACATAGGCATGAAAAAATGTTGTAATGAGAAAAACAAAGAGGAACCCCGGGATTCAATAAACTCATTGTAGGCTTTGAGTGAAGCCTATATGGAGTTTACATGTGTGCACTGTGGTGCACTGTGAACAGCAGCGCCCATTACATATTCATGCCATGCACTGCATATAAATAAAAAAGGCAAGGTTGTTGCCAGCCAGGAAATCATGTAAGTGAGCACTGATAGTACTCTTGTTTAAATCAGAGCACTGATGGTCTGCAGTTTTGCACAGAATGCTACAATGATCACCAGGGCTTCACAGATAGCACTAAATCTATTAGAGCAAGACATCTGGACAAAGGCCAACATAATAAGGAGACAATGAGCCAGAAATAGGGACATATGTGACATATTTGCCCTATAGAAATGTGCTAGAATAACCAGGGGTTTGTGTTAAGATACATGTTCTGAAGAATTTGAAGTATGAACCTCAAATGTATGTAATATTGAGTCACATCAGTCTTGAGATCATCCCAGTGATATGTCAGAAAGTGACAAATTTTAAAAGGAACACATCTGGACATTCTGTGGAAATCTGGACAGTTGAGAGGTATGAATGTTAAGTATATGCTCCAAACACAGTACAGGACAGTGTATCTACAGTGCAGAGTATTGTGATATCCCATTCCTGGCATCTGTACTGAAGTTGTGAAAATTATCTATAAGGGTACATGGACTGCCATGTAAAATAAAGGTTTACTATTAAAATTTCGAACGGCACTCCGTCGACTGTGCTATAGTCGGCAACGGAAGTTCGAAAACGTTGAATGTCGAAGTCAAAAAATCAATCTAGGAACGGTTTTAACATGGGTCGAGGTAGGTGTTCAGTATTATTCTGAACTACAAACATCTCCCCTACCTCAACCCATGTTAAAACCCATTCCTAGATTTTTTTTTGAGTTCGCAATTATCATTTTCGAACTTCCGTGTTCGACTATAGTACAGTCGATGGAGTGCCGTTCAAAATTTTAACAGTAAACCAAAATAAACACTCAGGGGAAGTGTGTGTGTGTGTGTGTGTGTGTGTGTGTGTGTGTGTGTGTGTGTGTGTGTACTGAATAGGAACACACAGATGAATTGTAGGAATGAACACAGGGAAAGAGGACAGGTGAAACAACCTAATGTACAGCAGATGAGGGCATGTCAATGGAAGATGGTTGTAACAGCAACACTAATCACATATCAATATGGTACAGTAGGGACTACACAGTGAAAATATGTATTAGGTGAATGTCACACAAGGCGACATAATGGGGAGGATGTCTTTGTGAGATAAACATCCTTACAAGAATAATGGAGAGGACATCTATCAGGGATCTGACATAGAACGTGGGTAGAGTGCATATTGTGATGCTGTGCAAACTGATTTGCTTGAATGTAAGTGTAATCTCAGCAGAGGTCTCCAGCAAGTGGGACATAGGTAAAGGCTCATGGACTACAGTAAAAGAACCAACCACAATCATGGACAATATCAGAATAATACAACCAGTAATCCCATGCCGCTGATATAACATATGTGATTTAGAGTGATCAGAGCTGATTCTGCACAACTACTATGATACATCCACCCTGTATGAGGGTAATCACATACACCGTCCTAGCACTTTAACATCTGCTAGAGGTGTTAGGAGGGACACTGCTACACCTGTATGTGACATTATGAGCAATACAGGCTAGTTCACTGGTGTGCATGGCGTATATATACACACACACATATATATATATATATATATATATATATATATATATATATATATATATATATATATATATGGCACAATCCACACTGTCATGAATGTTATCCATGATATTAATATTGGCAAACACCTATGTATGTACTGTGTGCATCAATAGAACAGGTAGCACACATGCATCTAGTGTAACAACTTCATGGGGGTTCCACACCATCAGACAGTAATGTTTATGCCACAAAAAGAATAATTAGGTATGGCCAATAAGCTGTGTGACAGCTCACTGTGACAAAGGTGGTACACTTCAGTTACACATCACTGGAAGATGTGTTGGGAGGCACATGAAGAAGGGTGCATTGTACTCAGTTATTAGTGTGATGAAGGCTGGGAACTATGGAGGTATTATGGCCTCTGATGTGGGTGTCCTTCACATACTCAGTACTTGTATTGCATACAAGGGAGTAGTCAGTGCTATGACCACATGCTGGTGGATGTTTAACTTACCAGCTACCCCAGGACACAGGTCCCATACATATTGGTCTGACTATAGGGTGTGATGTCCACATTATACTTAAGTTTTGTGTTTGCTTTCCTGACATAACAAATGTTTTCTTGTCATTGCAGGTGTTGTCATGGCTGCGGCAGCAATCTTTGGTGTGCATTGATACTGTCTGTATTATACTAATATCATAATTGGAGTCAATGATTGCCCATAATCTGTAGTCCTTCAGGCAGCTGTTTGAACACAGGATGTGTATGTCATCTGTGATGTCCATCACTTAAATAATGAACAGGAAAGGGCCTACCAGATAGCCCTGATATATGGAGCTGATCACTGGACCTGAGATATAGGTCATTTCACATATGTCAACATATTAAGATGCCACATATGTGATATACTGGTCTACCCACTTGGTGATATAGCTGTTTATGGCCATATCTGACAGTGTTGATTGAATACCTCAATGTGGATTTGTGTCAAATGCCTTGGCCTGATCAAGTTTCACAGGATGATAGTGTTGTCATCATGCATGCCTTTGATGACCTCTTTGAGGACATCTATCAAATGTAACAGACATAATATAGCATTAACAACTCACACTGGTTTGTTGCACACAGCTGTGATATTACTAGTGTCCATTTAGAAAAGGTCCATGATGGCATGTTAGTCTACCTCGCAGTTGAGGAGAGTCAAGATGTGTCTATACATGCATGCATCATCAGGTGCTGCCCCCCAAATCAAATGGATGCGTGTTGATGTACACCCTTCTATGAGAACATAGCCCATGTGGAGGGTGTGTTGAAGTGTGTATTGAACCATATCAGGAAGGTATATGATGAGTCACACCATAGGCAATCTGTGATGTTGCCTCAGCCCATTGATTCTGTGTGATAGGCCTGGATGAAGATAAGACAGTGTATACTGCCTGTCTTGATCTGGCCTAGGAGTTTGACAAAATCCCCCACATAGGTATCATTGAGAAACTCTTCCAGCTGGGGATTAACCCTCACCTCACTATATGGGTAAAGAATTGACTCACCAACAAAACACATACTGTGAAAGTTGGTGAATCAACCTGTACCAGTAGAGCTGTCACCATTGGCATACCCCAGGGATCTATCCTTGGGCCTTTACTGTTTGAAATCGATTTCTCAAAAGTTCAGGCTAAAGTATATGGCTTTTGTCTTACCGGGTTTGCTGATTCTTGCATATTGGATGCAATTATTGAGTCCACCAATCATGATAACATACTACAGGAGGAGGAGCTAACACAGACAAATGATTGGTGACAAAGCCACACAATCTGGAAATAAATGCAGAAATGTGTTTTTATTTTGTCCTTCTGAAAAGTGGAATTCCATGCTAATTATAGCATTGATAATAATCCTGATATGCTGAAACCCAGTGATGCAAGCACTGGAAACAAATGTAGACAGCAGTCTAAATTTCAATCACCAAGTGTTCACACTGGCATTGAAAGCCTATGCTGTGCACATCATAAGTCACACCGTCATATTCAGATCCTAGGATTGTATGACAGCACTGTACTCGAACCTCATCAGAACACTAATAGAGTATAATGCTCTTGTTTGCATGTACCTCACCAGACACATGCAGCAGCTGGAGAGACCATGGAGTTTTCTCATAAAGAAAGCACAGGGCCTACAAACCATGCCATGATGTATATGGATAGACTGAAAGCCATATCACTGTAATCTGTATCACATAGGATGAGATGACTTCTGCCTGGCCTCCAGGCCAGTCTCTGACCCTGCCCTGTTGGGAATAGTGCAGACCCACAAATCAGGTATAGCTGATGACATCAGCAGTGTCTGTTGAGAAAAATATGGCAATAACAGTGTCCCACATGCTGGTGAAAAAGGTTCTGGGAAATGTCAACCAACAGCATGAACACACATCCAGTTCACTACAGTGAGAACAGAACACCTGCCTATCTGAGTACCTAGACTACAGAATACTGTCAATCCATGGGATTGGAGCAAGAACTGTAGGATACACACTTCTGCTCTTCCGTGTAGACACACACAGACACACACACACACACACACACACACACACACACACACACACACACACACACACACACACACACACACACACACACACATAAACACACAGTTGACTGTAGTGAGAACAGAACCCCTAAGTACACAGACTACAGAACTCAGTACTTTACACGAGCACCACAGCACAAGTCTGACTTTTATAAGACTGTAGGTCAACTTACATTGGATGACATCAGAAGGGCATTTTGGAGAGAAGATGTTGGGAGACCTGCATGAAATGGATGTGTAGACGTGCAAGGATCAAAAAATTGTCAATCTGTGTGATTGGAACACTAACTGTAGTATACATACTTTTGCTCTTCTGTTTAGACACACACACACACACACACACACACACACACACACACACACACACACACACACACACACACACACACATGCACACACACACACACACACACACACACACACACACACACACACACACACACACACACACACACACACACACGCATATCTGACTGCAGTGAGAACAGAACCCATACCTATTTAAGTACACAGACTACAGAACTCAGTATTTTACACAAGTGGCATTGCATAAGTCTGACTTTTACAACATTGCAAGTCAATTTATAGTCAATGACATCAGCAGGGCATGGTGGAGAGAACATGTCAGGAGGCCTGCATGAAATGAATGTGTATCCATGTGCAAGTATCAAAATATTGTCAATCCATGGGATTGGAGGAGTAACTGCAGTATATACATTTCGGCTAATTACAGCATTGATACACACAGTTGACTATAGTGAGAACGCAACCCCTCCCTATCTAAGTACACAGACTAAAGATCTCAGTCAGTTTACTATCAATATTGCAAAAGGCTAAACATGTTCCATTCAAAATATCAAAGCAAACCTTGTCACTGAAAACATCATGTGATATCCGTATAGGAGCTGATGTAAATCAAACTCCTATACAACATATCACGTTTTTGCAAGAGGGCAAGCCCCCCTGCACCCCCATACCTCCTGATAATAATATATTCCAACACCGAGATCGCACTACAGTGGGTATATGGATGAATTTCCAATCCCCATTGTACTGTGATCTCCATACAGTTTGTCGAACACACTTATGCAAATGCACTACGGCATTCGCATAAGTGTGTTTGACTACTCCATACACTTGACATTGTGCAAACAACAATCTGATTTTCAGCAGCATACATACCGACAGCTTGTCATTCGCACAATTGATATTAAACCATCTCAGTCATTTATGCAAGCTCCGCAGCACAAGTCAGACTTTTACAAGCCTGCAGGTAAACATATAGTGGGTGACATCAGCAGGCATGTTGGAGAGAAGATGTTTGGCGGTCTGCATAAGTTCATAGCTTCATAGGTTTATAGGAGGTTACTAGCCTAATGGCCCTAGGGTGGTTACAAGCTGAGCCATGTACAAACACAAGTACCATTATAGAGCATAGTTAGATGGTCATTGGTAGCAGTGCAATTTTGTGATCAGCACCGACTGGCCCTGTACATGATGGACATAGGTGCCACCCCAGGAGTGAATTTACAATCACCCATCCAGTTGTCATGGTTGTGCTTGAACAGGGTCATTGAAGAGCACTGCTTCACATGCAGTGGGAGCCTATTACAGAGGAGTGGCAATTGCTGGGTGATATATCTGTCTCCCCAACATGTTCTGTTTATGTAACAGGCTATGTTTAGATCCCTGGAACAAGTTATTCTTGTCCCATTTGATTTGCAGATGTCTAGCATTTCCAGTAAGACAGGGTCTGAGATTGCTCTGTAGGCCAGACATAGGTCACCTCTCTGCAGCTTGCATGATACTGAGTACGGTGACAGGTATTTTAGTCTTTCCATGTATGTCATATTTTGGTGGCACTGGATTCTCCTGGTCACAAACCTCTGTGTTTTCTTCAGTTGTTGCATGTGTCTGGTGAGCTACAGGCAGAAGGGAGCACTGTCCTCAATTAGTGGTCTGATAAGGGTAGAGTACAGCAGAGCTATGATGTCCCTGGTCTTGGATGTGATGGCCTTATTTATTAGGTGCACAATGTAGAATGTGTGTCTCACTACTATGGACACATAGTAATTGAAATGTAGATTGCTATCAACATATGTTTCCAAGTCTCACAACACTGTGTTTGAGCTTATAGGGGTGCTATGTATATCATAATTAGCAGGGATAGTTAATTGCCAAGGGGAACAATGAGACATTTTTTTTTTGCTTTAAGGTTCAGTCCTTCAGTTTGGCAACAGTCATTTGTCTGTGTCAGCCCCTTCTGTAATATGTTAACATCACTAGGGGACTCTATATGATTACCTCCAATTGACAGTCACCTGTAGACTTGGTAAGCCATAAGCCATCTACCTTTGCCTGGAAAAAAGTACTGAGACACCCGGGTTGCAGTGCTTGGGGGCGGTAACACATGGCTGTATTGTAAATATGTAACATATTGTTAGATAGGGCCTTTAGCTTGTTTTGTTTCCACATGTAATTTCATGTTATAGACAGGAAATGGACAGTAAACAGCAGTATTACATAATAATATTTACCTTTCCATAGCATGGTGAGCAACAGGGTTTGCGCGATAGCTGGCAAAGTATTTGCGCATGCAACATATACATTTTCAATACTTTACTTATTTGTGCATATGTAAGCAATGCACAAACATGAGACACATTGAGAAAAGTATGAGAGTTAGTATTGAGTCTATGAAACACACCTGTTGCTTAAATAAGTCTGTGGAAGCAGATGTAAATGCATTGACACATTGCTTGTTAAGCCCAGATGATACTGGATTCGAAGCCAGGTGTATTCAATACTTTTAAAGATTTTTAAATAAACATTGATAATGCAATGACATGAATTCTTTATAATACATGTGCTGCTGTGTGTTGGCATAGCACAGCGGGGTTAATAAGCACTGCACTGAGGTAACCGCAACATTTTACCACTACTCGCTGTCACTGTGCATTGGTGAGCAATGCACTCCTCCACGAAACACAGACCCCAAAAAGTGAAGGGATACATTGCTTTTTCTGCTAATTATGTGTGCTGTGTGTGATTCTATTTTTGACCAGATTAAAGGTGTTAAAATAGGGTAGATAGGAAAGTGGTGAAATGAAGAGCAAGTAGGGGGATGAACCATACCTCTTAACTGTACAGATTTTTGCAGAATGTCCAGATTTTTTTCCTCACATTTTTGGTCTGTTCCTCATAAAAATTGTGTTCTTTTTGGCAAATCACTGAGATGATCTAAGGATTAAATTCAGTAAATAATGACGTGCATTTTAGTTTCAGAGTTCATAGCCTTCAGAAAATGTATGCCAACACAAATCCTGTTATTCTAGCAACTTTCTAAGTTTATAATAGCAATATTTAAAATGCTTACCTATTTTGGGTCATCTTTTCCCCCATTATGTCAGGCTTTGTCCAGATTTCTTATTCTTAGAGGTTGAAAGGTATGGGGAGAACACAGGGAAAGCAGTACCAGAATGTGTAGGAGGGAGGTAGGAAAGCACCATAGCTATCCATTTCCTTAACAGTGTAAACTGAAAATATGTGCAGAATATTAACTGAATTTGTACTGTCACCTTCACAAATAGGGGTGACAACAATGCAGTCATGTTGTATAATCAATTGCACCAAATCAAGTGTGTCAAGAAGACATGTGCAAAAAGGAGAGCTATGTATGGGATGATTTTTTTTTGTGGCAGCTGGGGAAAGAACAGAAAAGAACAGAAGAGCATTATGTATATTACGTATATCCTTGCACATATATAGCTTCTAAGTCTTACAATACTCTCTTAATGGCATACTAACACAGCTGTGGGATGCCCGCAGTCTCAAATTCTTCCAACCAATGGTAGAAAGTATCCCTTTTTCTCCTGTGTAGGTCATTAAAATGATGCCTACATTGCTCCCCAGTGCATGTGATACAAGTGGTACTGGATACAGCTTGGGCCAAACTGTTCCATGCCTCGGATTTGTATTAGGAGTAAATTGTCCCCCTGCAGAAGCCTTTGGCTGTGGTGCTTTACCAGGAGTCCAGTAAATATCCTGGACTCCTGGGCACCCCACCTCTGTGCCCTTAACCTGGCACATTCCTTTCTAATGCTAGTCATGTCTACCAGCTGAACTACAGCAATGGAGACTGATGCTTTCTCACTAATTCCAGTTATTGCATTTACTGGTAGTGCTCCAACCTGAACAACGTGTTTGTGCAATGTTAAGGGGAGATCAGCAGTACCAAGCAGGGAGGAATTAAATATTTGCAATTGGAAGGTAAATCTGACACTTGGTCTTAGTTTGATGGGTGTCTACTAAGGAAGTCTGGAAATATATATTGGAACTTGGAAGGTAACAATTAGGTGAGTTAGGTTTACAGACATGCACTGGGGGCATAAATGTAATGACACATTTGTTTATACCTTTATTCACTGTCCAGGACCATCTGTAATCCAGCCCTACCCTTAGACCTTCTGCCACATGATTAGTTACATGACATTCCTTAATTTAGTAATCATTCTTAAGTTCTCTGTGTTAACTGCCGTGCAACACCACTTAGTAGGTTTGTGTGGTTTCTAGCAGAATTTATTTATTTATTTTACACTTGTTTACCGGGAAAGTCCAACTGGGATAAGACCCATTTTCAGCAGAGACCTGGACAGAAAATCTCCACATACAGAGATTATACAAAACATATACAAAACTTACACAAGAAATTATACAAAAAATATACAAGACTTACAGTATACCATAAATCACATTCTATGCTATTATAGCTGCCATTTGCATTATACAATCATCTGATATAATTCCTTATTGTAATGTAGACATTGTAGTTTCTCAAAGTAAGCTGAGGAAGTATTTGTAGGGAGGAAAGTGGATAGAAAAAGATGAGTTTAGAGATTATCTACACATGAGAAAGAACATAGATTATGAGGTGGTCAGAGAAGAAGAAAAAGTATGACCAGAAGCTATCAAAACTAGTTAGTCTGGAGTAGTACAGGAACAAAGGCAGGTGTTATTAAGATAATTTGATTGGTATTTGTGTTGGTTTTGATGCTATGAGGTAATGAATTCCACCTTGTTTTTACATGATGAGAAAATAGCGAGTCCCTTGCCATATTAGAGGATTTGGACACTTGTAGTAGAGATTTATTTGTTGAGAGAAGACTTCTATTTGTGGTATAAGGCTGGAGAATATTTAGAAGGACAGGGTTTTTTCAGGTTGACATACTAGTTTGTGTGCTAAGGTTAATTGGTTATAGGATAGAAGTTGTGGGAGTTCTATCCAGGAGAGTTTTTTAAGGCGTGACATTGGTGGGTATGATGTGGGCAGTCAGTTGCAAATTTAACTATTTTATTGTAGCATGTTTCAAGTTTAATTAAATCTGTCTTTTTAAGGTTGGTGAGAATTGGGTAGCATACAGAAGTGTTGATAGAAGATGGGTTCTAGCAATGGCAACCCTAGAGGTGTTAGTTAGATACTTTTTATTTCTGTAAAGAGTACTCATTTTTTGTGAACTTTCTTAATTGTTTGTGCTACATGTAGGTCAAATCTTAGGCTGCTATCTATTATTACACCTAGTAGTTTTGTTTGTGAATCGGCATTCATTTTAGTATTACTCCCAGCTGTAATGTAGATGATGCTGTGGGGGGGGGGGTCTTGCGGGTTGGAAGATCATGAGTTTTGTTTTATTGGGGTTGAGTATGAGCTGATTGTTAGAGAGCTATAGCTTGGTATCTGAGAATGATTTTTGGGTTATATTGTGGAGGTGTTGCAGGTTATTAACGGCATATATAAGTGTAGTGTCATCTGCATATTGGATACTTGAAGCCAGTGGGGTAGCACTATGGAGTTTGTTTGTAAAAATAGTGAAGAGTAGCAGCCCAAGAACTGAGCCTTGGGGTACTCCTAGTGTGACAGGAAGAGAGGGGTGATAGGACATTTAGCCATTTTGCAGATTGTTGATGGTCCTGTAGATAGCTTCAGAAACATTAAAGTGCAGGGGGGCTGAGGTTCAATTTGGAGAATGTATTTAATAGTTTGGGGTGAGAGACAGTATCAAAGGCCTTGGACATGTCTAGAAAGACAGCAGAGACTATTTTACCATTGTTTCTGAATTGGTTGATGGTATTGGTGAAACTGAGGAGTGCAGTTGTGGTACTATGATGGGGCCAAAACCATGTTGACATGTTGCTAGCATGTTGTTAAAGGTAAGATAATGAATCAGTTGGGAGTGGATACATCTTTCTAGGAGTTTAGATAGCAGAGGGAGAATAGCAATCATCTGTAGTTGGTCTTCTCTGTGGAATTTCCACCTTTGTGTAAGGGGATAATATGTGAGATTTTCCATATTGTTGGGACTTGTTCTGCTATGGACCTGTTAATAAGGATCAACATTGGATAAGATATGGCTTCAGCTGCTAGTTTTAAATATTTGGCTGGTAACTTGTCAGCTGTTATTGAAAAGGGTTTCAGCTTTTTCAGTAGTTTCTTAATGGTAGCTGCAGAAACAGCCTAAAAGGAGAAGGAGTTGGAGTTAATATTGAGAGGTCTGAAGGCTAGTGATGGTTCTGTGGAATTACTTTTAATTAGAGATAGTACACTTTCAGTGAAGTATTTATTGAATTCTTCTGCAACGGTGGTAGAATAGTGTGGAAAGTTGGGGTAAGGGGTAGTGGAATGTCCTGGGTGGAGAACGGCATTTATGGTATTCCAAATTTTTGGGGGGTTATGCTGGTGTTTATGTTACAGGTTATAGTACAAGTTCTTTTTATCTAGGTTGATTTGCTGTTTAGCCTTGTTTCTAATTTGCTGGAATGCAATGAGGTGAATTAGGGTTTTACAGGTGAGCCATGTTTGCCAAGCTTTGTCTCTTTTCTTAAGGAGCATTCTGGTCTCACTAGTTAGTCATAGTGTGTATGGGGGGCCAAATTTGTTTAGAATTTCAAGGAAGGTACTGTTGAAATAATCTACTGCAGCATCAGGGGGCAGGTTTTTTAGTAGAGACCAATTAAATTTTTTAGAGTATTAATTAGGTCTTGGGGTTAAAGTTTTTTACTGCAGATTTGGCGAAAAGTGGTGAGCTTGACAGTGCTGATGTTTTTTGTCAGTAGATATGTTGGCATATGGTCACTAAAGCTGTCAGGTAAGCAGCCACTAATCTGATAATTCTGAGGTTTGTTGGTTAGTGTCCAATCTCATGTAGATTGACAGTTGGAGTTTTCATCTATCTGTGTAGGAGCTTGAATGAATTGTGTAAAGCAATAGAGGTTGATATGATTGCTAGGGTTATGTGAATTACAAGTTGTTCAGTCTATATTAAAGTCACCCATAATGACAGCTTCTTGGGTATGGAATTTGATATAGACTGGATGATGTACTCTACAGTCGAGATGCTATTTCCGGGTGGGACATAGGTAACTATAATGGATATGAATTTGTTTTGGTTAAGATGAAGTTTATTGGGTAAGATTTCTATGTTTTCGAGGTTATCTATGTTAAGGCTTTGTGGGAAAAGTGTGAGAATACTCTTAACTAAGATGGCTACCCCTTCATCTTTTTTTTACCTTCCTGTCTGCTCTAATAATGTTGTAACCAGGTGGTGTAATTTCATTGTCAGTAATGTGTGCATTTAACCAGGTTTCCATTAAAACAGCAATATCAGGATTATAAAGGGATAGGGTGACATGTAAATCTTGAACTTTGTCAACTATGCTTCTCAGGTTTAGATCTAGGATTAGTATTTTGGAGCCTTTTCATGCTAGATTGGTTATGTCTTGTATTTGAGGGGGTGGTGAGGAGGTATTCTGAGGGCCTGGGTTTGGGTGAATGTCTCCACTTATAATAAGTTTGGTAGCTATGCTTACTAGTGTCTGGACGAATGCTGATATATGCTTATCAAACTTAAAAGGAGTATTTTTGAGGTCTGATTTAATATAGTGTAGTCTGTATGAGGTGTGATGGAGTTCTGTTATATTTAAGATGAATGGAGATATTAAGATGGAGTAGTCAGTTAGGTGTCGAGAAAAGGTAGATGTAGTTTTGTGAAAAGTGTGAGGGGAGACTATTTGTGAATGGTAGTTTAAGTGAGCAGCAGTTGTTAGCAGAGCTAGTAATATACAATGTATTGATAGAATTTTGTAATGGTAAAAAGGGCAGAGATTGGTTAAAGGTTAATTTATGTCTGGTAATGGATGAGTGTTGTTAAGGTTAGTGTGGAAATGTGATAAATGAATGTGAATTAATTAAATGTATTTCGTTTCAGTTATTGGCTGTCTAGGTCCTGTCTGCAGGTGTTCTGCCTGCTTCCTGGGTGAGCCAGATGTTCAGTTTGCATATTATCTCACTTCGTGCAAACAAGATATGCACAGCCAAACCTGACATTCAGTTTCTTCTATTTCCTGTGATGGCACTAAGTGGAGTGCAAACACTGCCCCCCCAAAATAAATAAATAACAAGAAAGAAAAGAAAAAAAGAAAAAGGGACAAGTAGTTGAAATGAGGAAAAGCGATCTATATGACATACACACTACAAAATATTGGGTCACATGAGATATTTCTACATAAATCTGGATTTGAACTCTCACTCTAATGAACCTTCAGAACACAGGAAGGGTGCCTTATCCCTATTTGCCACACAAACAGCATTGCAGTAAGGAAGTGAAATAATTCTGCATACAAACAACTGCAACATCATCTACATAGGTTCATAGGTTCATAGGTTCATACTAGGCTATCTGCCCGAGGGCATTTATAAGCCTAGCCCATTGTTTTGTGGCTTACGCCACCCCTTTAGTATGGGGAACTATACCCATTATTTTGCTGTGCCTCTGTCGAGCAGTGACACTGAGGTAATTCCTGGGGTATATCTGCGATCTCCCATCCATTGGTCAAGATTTCTCTTGAACAAGGCCAGCGAGGTGCTCTGCCTCACATGTACCGGGATTTTGTTCCACAGCATAGGGAGTCTTTGGGTGATGAATCTATCCCTCCAGCACGTCCTATTAATAGCCGTGTCGAGGTTTAAGTCTCCGCCCTTGTGGCTCTGATGGATCTAGATTTTTGAGGTGAAGCATATTCATCAAATCTGGGTTTGACATGGCCTTGTATGTTAGGCAAAGGTCACCTCTGAGCAAGCGGTGGCGACTGAATAGAGCTGGAGTTCTTTCAGTCAGGCAGCATAGGACAGATTTTTGAGACCCTTTATCCTTTTGGTGAGGAACTTTTGTGGCCTCTCCAGCTGCTGCAAGTGTCGGGTCAGATACATTCCGAATGGGGCATTGCACTCAATCATTGGTCTGATGAGTGATGAGTAAAGGGAGACTATGACCTCCCTTGATCTAGATGAGAATCCCTTCATGATAAGGTGGGCAATGTAGAAGGACTTCCTAACTACTTTAGCTACATGGGTGTCGAATGACAGACTACTATCAACCTGGGTCCCCAGGTCCCTGATAACTTCTTCTGTGCTCAGTGGATTGCCACCTATTTGGTAGCTAGGGGTAACCTTGTTTTTCCCGAAGGGTATGACTATGCATTTTTTGGCATTTAACTTTAGGCCGTGGCTCTGGCACCAGTTATCCGTTTCTGTGAGACCCTTCTGAAGGATATCTGTGTCAGATGTGTTTTCTACTATGGCCCACTTTGCAGTCATCTGCAAACTTTGTCAGCCATAACCCTCCTGTGCTTGCTTGTACTTCCCTAAAGTAGATGCCAAACAACCGTGGGCCCAGCACTGAGCCCTGTGGGACACCACTTGTGACAGGCTTTGAGTCTGACATGGCGCCAGCAACTCTGACCCTGTGGGTTCTGTCACTCAGCCAGTTTGCAACCCATCTTGTGATGTATGGGTTAACATTTAAGCTGATGAGTTTTTCAATGATACCCGAGTGGGGTATTGTATCGAAGGCCTTAGCCAGATCGAGGTAGGCTGTATGGACTGCCTTTCCCTCATCAATGGCTTTGGTGACTGTTTGAAAAAGTCAACCAAGTTTAAAAGGCATGATCTGCCTTTGACAAAGCCAAACTGGGTTGGATCCAAAGTCTGCAAATTCCTATGTCTTTATTTATGAGGTCCATTATGATCCTCTCCATGGCTTTGCAGATAAGGCTTGTCAAGCTAATGGGCGGTAATTTCCAGGGTCTGTGGAGGCACCGCCTTTGTGAAGTGGGACCACAGTTGCAGTGCGCCACTCCTGGGTATGTATCCAGAGGTAAGACTTTGATTAAACAGCTGTCCTAGCTGTGCGTTTAATTCCTCATTCAGTTCATGGAGCACACAGCCGGGGACACCATCGGGTCCCACGGATGCTGTGTTTTTGCTTTGGAGAGAGCAGTTCTCACTTGGGCTGGAGATGTTTGGGGGCTGCACTCATTTGGTATAGATATCTCTCCTTTTGGGGGGGGGGAGAAGTTTGCACTGAACCTGTCAGCCAGTATGTTGGCAATGTCTGTAGGATCAGTAATCTTCACATCATTTTGAACTAGTTCTGAGCATATCTGGGAGTTTCCTCCTAGGTTTCTAACATAGCTAAAGAAGGCCTTATGATTGTCTTTTGAGTCTTTAGCTATTTTTCTCTCGAAATTTGCTTTGGATGATTTTATGAGAGCTCTTAGTTTTTACTTATAGTGATCAAGGGTGTCTTACCTTTTAAGGATTTTGCTCTATCTTGTAGTAGCTTCCTCCTTTTGTTGTAGAGTTTGTTTATGGCTGGGGTCCACCAGACTGGACGCTTGCCTTTGGTACAAAGAGTCTTTGTTTTGCTTGGGATTGCCTTATCCATGCAGTCCTGCAGGTGCTGGTAGAAGGCGTTTGTAAGTGATTCAGCGGCTTGAGTATTGTTTTCCGCCGGCTCGGGGCCTGAAAGGAGACCACACTATTCTTTAGAAGTGTGAAGTCGGCTTTTGAGAAGTTCTTTACTGTGGTCTTTTATTTCAGGTGGGGTGGGATGAGGACCTCCAGCGAGATTAGTTTGTGATCTGATCTCACCAGTGAGGGGTATACTTCCGGTGTTAAACATTGTGCTCCCATGTTCGTGATGATGAGATCAAGTATGTTATCTCCTCTTGTGGGGATGGTGACTAGTTGTTCCATGGCATTTGAGTTTATGAATTCCAGGAACTTTTGGGCTAGGGTGTTTGGGCTTGAGTAGTGTTCCCAGTCTATATTAGGGTAATTGAAGTCACCTAGTATGATGGTGTTTGGTGATACATTTATCCCCTCTAGTGTTTTCAGGAAGGCCATGTGAGTTTCCTGAGTTTGTGAGGGTGGCCTGTAACATGCTACAATTTGCAGAGCAGTCTTGCCTATGGTTAATTGCACCTGGATGGTCTCCGATGCATCGTGCGTTGCCACCAGTCTTGAGGTGTGGGTGTCCTTGATGAATATGGATACCCCCTCCTTTCTTGGTATTGTCCGGATTTTGGGGGCGGAACACATGATATGAGGTAAAACCTGATAGCGCTGGGGTGCTCTCAGGAGCCTTGAACCAGGTTTCTGTCACAGCACAGACATCGATGTTCTCCATACTGAGAAGAGCCTCGAGTGCGTGCATTTTGAGATTTAGACTTCTGGCATTGAGCAGCATTACCCTTAGTTTTTTTCCTTTTTTGTGTTCTAGGGTGGTAGGTTTAGAATTTGAGCCTTGCCTAAAAAAGGCACTATGGGGGTGGCAAGAGCCTTTGCCAATATCCGGAATTCCAGGGGTGACAGGTGCAAGCCGTCCCTTGCGAAGCAGCGTGGCTTGTCCAGCATGTCATCCCAGGCAGACAGATACTGGATCCCCTTTGAATGACACCAGTGTTTAAGCCAATTGTTAAAGCTGATCATCTTATCTCTGTATTGTGGCATCATTCTTGGTGAAGGTAGGATACTGCTCAAGGTCAGGGTCATACCTGCCTGGGCTACATAATCAGAGAGCTCCTCAATGTCTCTTTTCATGTAGTCCAAGGAGGTACGTCTCAGGTCGTTTACACCAGCGTGGACAATGACTGAGTCATATTTGTACCTGCTGTTGAGAGACCTGAGTGCTTGCGTTATGTGGCGGATTCTAGCGCCCGACAGGCAGCTTACTGTGACCTTCTCCTTACTCAGTCTGGTGAGCGGGACATCAGTGTGTCTGACTATGGAGTCACCAATGACTAGTGTGTCTGGCATTGTGTTTGGCCTTAAGGGCTGTGACTGTTTGACACTCTGACTGTGAGGTCTATGTGTTGCGGGTGTTGTGTTCTGAGGTGGTGGTTGTTTGGGTGTCTGCTTTGGTGGCCTCTGCTGTTTTGGTAGATTTTTGATCAGAGCCTCCGAGTATGTCTTTGTGTGTTTATGTGTATGATTTGAGGTTGTAATGGTACTATGTGAGACTGGGTCTATAGTGTGTGTGGTAACCTTCTCCTCCTGACTGGTCTTGCCAGTCCTATGTTGAGAGAGCTCAGCCTCTAGTTTGGCCGTATAGTTGCATCTCTCGCATGTATTTGTGTTTTGTGGGAGGAGGAAAGGGTTGTCTGTGTACATGAGGCAATTGAAACATTGCCTCAATATTCCCAGGTTCACCAGCTGAGCAGGAGAGGACACTAGCAACTGATCCTCGACATGCTAGAAGGGTAGACGAAAAACTTTAAAAAAAGATTCCGGGGGACGTGGGTGACCGAGAAATGGGGGGTTGCCTTTTTGGGGTACTATCTATGGCAAGAGTGCCGTATCAAGGTAATAAGTACTGTAGGAGCAAGTGCTAGGTTTAATAGATAGAGAATAGTCTACTTGGAGTCAAGTAGAGTTGACCTTTTTAGTTATAGGATACGCTGATTTGATCAGTAGTATAGTTCGAGGAAGGTAGTTTTAAGGGAAAATTTGAAGAGTGGACTTTAGGTAGCCCGAATAGTTTAAACCTGCTTAACCGGCACTGCCCTAGTGTGCAACAGTGGCAGCTCCGCTCTAAATCGGCTAACGGCGTTTAGCGTTTTATACCAGGGGGCTGGAAAAAGCTAGAAACTGGCCCAAAATGACCAATAAACTACTAGTTACTGGCTGAAACCTCACAAAACTGGACAAAAGGCAGCTCAATGCTTCCCACTCCCACTGGTAAGCAAGGTAGCTTCCCTTCCCCTAAATAAGGCAAGGAAACAGTACACAGGAACTACAACCAAAGCCCAGGAATCAGCAACTCTGAAACTGGACTAAACTAGTAAAGCAGGAAAGCAAGGTAGCTTCCTTCCCCAAATAAGGCAAGGAAACAGTACACAGGAACTACAACCAAAGCCCAGGAATCAGCAACTCTGAAACTGGACTAAACTAGTAAAGCAGGAAAACAAGAGATATTTTTTCTTTTTTTTCTTTTTTTCACAAAACAGGCAGAAACAGGTACAGCAAACACTTATAAATGCTATGAATCAGCTACTACAGCTTACACAGAAGAATTTGCTACAAATACAGTCAAATAGTAACAAACAAGGATTCCAAGTGCAATATTAAGTTAAATGCAGTAAAACAGCTTCAATGTAACAGAAAGGCAGGCGAAATACAGTTGCTAGGTATTCAGATGTGGAAAGCAACAAAAATATACTTAGTATCAAGAAAAGTCGCTTATTCAGCTCTCTGCAGCCTGGATTACTCTGCTGGCCCACGTGGAGTCTGTGCTGAGTAGGTACAAGCTGAAAGTTTTATACCAGGGGCTGGAAAAAGCTAGAAACTGGCCCAAAATGACCAATAAACTACTAGTTACTGGCTGAAACCTCACAAAACTGGACAAAGGCAGCTCAATGCTTCCCACTCCCACTGGTAAGCAAGGTAGCTTCCCTTCCCCAAATAAGGCAAGGAAACAGTACACAGGAACTACAACCAAAGCCCAGGAATCAGCAACTCTGAAACTGGACTAAACTAGTAAAGCAGGAAAAACAAGAGATATTTTTCTTTTTTTTCTTTTTTCACAAAACAGGCAGAAACAGGTACAGCAAACACTTATAAATGCTATGAATCAGCTACTACAGCTTACACAGAAGAATTTGCTACAAATACAGTCAAATAGTAACAAACAAGGATTCCAAGTGCAATATTAAGTTAAATGCAGTAAAAACAGCTTCAATGTAACAGAAAGGCAGGCGAAATACAGTTGCTAGGTATTCAGATGTGGAAAGCAACAAAAAATATACTTAGTATCAAGAAAAGTCGCTTATTCAGCTCTCTGCAGCCTGGATTACTCTGCTGGCCCACGTATGAAATCATACAACTGTTATTTGTACAGTTATGATTTTTTGATGTAGTGCACTAAACAATCACACAACTAGTTATGAGTATTGCTTGCAAATATACAGCTCTGTCTTACCTCTCTGTGTTTGTTAGTCATTCTTCTCTTATCTGACCAGTAATCTGAGACATGCAGTCCATAAGGCATTCTATATCATTGAAGTTAAAATGTTTGAGAATATTACATGGAAACAATATCATATGCAGTTACCAAGAAATGAATGGGAGGTTGGATGTTAATGAACAGTACCTGTGAATTGTGTGCTGCTTACTTACATTTCCAACCATACATTTAACACTTTGTAAATCTAACCTAACACATCCACTGGATATAGGGCAGCCTACAGTGCTGTTATGTTTTCCTTCTCCCAACCAGTAATCATTCACAGTTGTAATCCATTAAAACAAACACAGAGGGAGTGCCTGCACTATATTTACATCAGATACATTGAGCAAAGTCTTCAGGATTCAGCAATGTTAATCAGTTCACACCTGATTTGTATCTTTACCATGTTAACAGCCCTGAATCTACACCATATAAAAAGGCAACTGTGTAGCTAGGAAAACTGAAGGTGAGGAGACTTGTTTATGTGGAGAACACAGGACAAAGGCTATTACTTTAGGATATATCTGCAAAGAGAATTACTGAACTTGAGAAGGTATACTTGCATTTTGTCAGCTACATACTGCATATGCTTGAATGTAATTAAGAAAAATGTGAAGCAAAAACGTTTATCAGTATGCATTAGATAGAAGTGTACTGATGCCATGGGCATGCTTGACAAGGCATTTCACAGATATACATGATTGGCAATACCTTAAAATGGAATGTTCTGTGATAAATCTGTAGACATGTTTCAGGGACAGTTCATTTGATAGCACTTTTAGCGTTTCAAAGATGGTTTGTTAGCAAAATATGTCATTTGCTTGTTCTTTTGGGGGGAGCAAAGCTGCATTTCTGTTATGGCACTAACAAAGATATGACTTAAAGATATGACAAAGATAAGACTTATTCCAATGCTATGTCTCCTTAGTTAATCAACTGAGTGTACCTCTAGTACATTGTATGCTTTTGTAATGGAATTTTCATTGTTTACTCAGTTTCTGTGCTATGGATTGGAACTTATATCCTCATGTTATGGGATTATACTTTTGACAGTTATGTTACTGTATGTCTTTTGCATGTCTGTATATTTTCTCCTTGGGTCTCCAGTGAAAATGAGCCCTTGGCTCAGTTGGACCAACCCTGTTAACAAATATCAATTAAATAAATAAATAATAAATAAATATGTTGCTATTGTTACTCTAATTTTTTGCATCCAGCCTGCTGTTCATATTTCAAATATCTAGACTGTTTTACGTTTCTCCAGTGGGTAATACTGAGATGCTACCTCTTCTGGTTATCTGGGAACAACTGATTTGTAGTTATGTGATACTTAAGTGTATTATCCTTCTGTTGTCTTTTAGGACACTTAAAACTATGCCACCCAGGACTCTCAATCCTTGAAGATCACCCTTCAATGATATGGAAAATCAGGTTATTGTTGATGCTTTTAGGCAACATGATGCCTTCCTGCTTGATAGGAGGCAGGGATATGTCATG
This sequence comes from Protopterus annectens, assembly GCF_019279795.1. Classification (NCBI taxonomy): domain Eukaryota; kingdom Metazoa; phylum Chordata; order Ceratodontiformes; family Protopteridae; genus Protopterus; species Protopterus annectens. The sequence continues at coordinate 1,835,313,359 of NC_056735.1, forward strand.
TAGAATGAAGATTTGGCAGCAGATTGTCGATGATATTAATGCCATGGGTGGCCATGACAGGACATATGAGCAGGTGCACCATAGGGCCACTGACATGATCTCATCTGCATGGAGGAGAGCAGCTGCAGTGGGCTGTGATCAGATGGGTACTGGGGGCCTGCTACAGAGCCACCACTAACACCAAATGAGTTCCTGTCCACTGTTAGGGATCCAGACCACTCCCAGGAAAGTGCAGAACAGCATGTCCTTGATATTGGTGCAACTATTTCAGGGCCAGCAAGCCTATTCCAGGAATAGCTTCCATGTAGGCTTTTGTATCTCAATTGTTGAATACTGATGTATAGTAAAATGGTTTAAATAAATATGTTACTTCTGTTTCACAAGAATTTTTTTTTTCGGGGGTGGAAGTGTGCTTCAGTTAACACACATTCTGATTGATTAGCTTAGGTTGGTGTTTTCATCCAAGTTCTTGTTGAAAGCATAGTTAATGAACATATAAAGGGGTAAAGATATTACTTCCTGCATTACTGTTAATTGTGATGATGTCCTTAGCATTTGCTTAACTTTTTCTAGGACCATTTGGCATGCAGAAAACACCCTCATCTGCAGATGGTAAGCCAAACATTTTTATGTTAGTACTGATGAGCAATTCAAAGAAATATTTTAGTGCGTGATGTTGATGTCAGGACTGTTGTGTGTATTGCTGTACTGTCTAATAGTGGCAGCACTGTTATTTTGTTAGCATATATTGGAGTATAGTAGTTTAGGTATTAGTTGTTCCTGTGTTTATTGCTTATTATCACAGGTGATCCTAACAGTGGAAGTGTGGGACTTCTACAATCCAGTATCAGTGTGTCAGCAGACTCTGATGATGATGGTGGCCAAACAGAGGCACAGTCGGGGGTTGCACAGGTTGAATCTGACACTGAGGTTGAAATACAGTGATCCCCTGAACTGTTGGACACAGACAGTAGGCCTATGTGTACAAATGAACCAACTGTAGAAGAAAAGGGATGCAGATTCTTCAATAAACACCGCTCGTACACAGGATAATAGGAATAATTTATTGTAAAACACACAAGTAGATCACTGGTTTAGCGCTTTCAACTGGAAAATCCAGTCTTCCTCAGAACCTGAGGAAGACTGGATTTTCCAGTTGAAAGCGCTAAACCAGTGATCTACTCGTGTGTTTTACAATAAATTATTCCTATTATCCTGTGTATGAGCGGTGTTTATTGAAGAATCTGCATCCCTTTTCTTCTATGTGTACAAATTCCAGTGAGCCCTCAGACATTGGACAGGTGGAGAGTGAGGCAATTGATCAGGGAAGTGTGATTACTGCAGCTTCAGTGCCTGTTGACTCTGGCCATAGCCAAAGTGTGGGCAAGGTGCTACGCAGAAGGGTTGTTAGAGGTACTCAGAGGAGGCCTGCTGTCCAGCCTCCACCTGATCCAGGTATCTCTTTCAGTGCCACTCAGTGTATACTTAGGGCCATTTTTGGAGGGACAGGCATGTTCCCATAGGTCGTCCAGAGAAATGCTTAGGGGTGTAGATATGGCATAGGCTGACGTGGGACTGCCTCCACCATGTTGCCAATTCAATAGATTGGATGAATGACATGTTGGAATGAGGGGTGTCTGTGATGGAATGAGTGGTGTCTGTGATGGAACATCTGGGAGGGAGACAGCATCTTCATGGGTGTAGGTCAGCCACATCATCTGCTGTTATCCAACATGGCCATGCCTGACACTGCTCCCCATAGTGGCAGCACTTCCACTGCTCCATCAGTGGGTGACCTGTTCACACCCAGACATGGCAGGCCATGGGGGTCATGGTACTGGTATCCTCATGAGAGGAGCTCATTCAGCAGACATCAGTCACATGCAGGTATCAGCAGTGCATCTGACCGTGGGCATGGATGTGCTAGTGCAACTCCTGGAATAGCCAGTTCTCATAGTCAGGGATGACAACAATGAACTGCCACCTCTACCATGCATGGCTCACACCTGCCTGACATGCCAAGACATAGAGCTAGCACAGAGCTTGGCTGTGTTCAAGCAGACATTCACACAACAATTTCACTTGGAGGACCCCTACAGACACACACACAACAGCTACATGGTTCAGCCGTGCAGCTTAAAACTCATTTTGTCTCACTGGCCATTTGGTAGTTTATCCAAATGTCTGCCTGCTTTTCTTTCTTACTCACACACACTTGCTGACCTTCTATGTAAGCCTAGGCTTTCTGTCCCCATCCCCACACAACACCCTGTGCAAGTGATGATAACTGTGCCATATCCCTGTTTTTTATCTTTTGGATTCGGGGATACATACACTTTGTGTCTGATGCTCAGGGTGCGCAGCTGACTTGTGCTTAGTATATCTGCATTTGTGATGTTGAACTGGTAATTTTACCTTTGACTTATATTAGTTTTAGAAAGTTAGACAGCTGATTAAAATTTTCCAACTTTATTGTGATCATACCTCTCAACTGTCCAGATTTTTGCAGAATGTCCAGATTTTTGCCTCATATTTTTAGTCTGTTCCACATAAGATGTGTGGTTTTCGGGCAATTATCACTGGGACGATCTGAGGATTGAAGTCACTGAATAATGACAAACATTTGTGTTTCAGATTTCAAATCCTTCAGAAAATGCATGTTAATACAAAACATGTTATTCTAGCAACTTTCTAAGTTTATAAGAGCAATAGTTAAAATCTGTCCCCACTTTTTGGCCTTTGTCCCTCCATTTTGCCAGGCTTTATACAGATTTCTAGCACTAAGAAGTTGAGAGGTATGATTGTGAATGGTCGCGTGAGAGTTGTGAAGTCCAAAACAGTAATGAGTAAAATTACTTTCTAACTTCTCTCTTTAATGATTTTCCAGTACAAACATATGGTGCAAAACTGAGGGCATGCAGTGACCATCGCTACTTTTGAGAAGTATGACTGTGTGAATCTTTGATGCCTGAGGCCTCCTACTTAATAATTGACACATATCAGTCAAATAAGTCTCTGCTGTTATACATTAAGGTCATTTATGTACAACTCTCCCACCTTTTACTTCCTTACACTATCAAAAGTAACAAAATGCAAGGATATGCCACTTATTCATATTATTATACAATACACTCCAGGTTCAGTACTTACCTTGTAAATCCAGCAGTTGCAACAGTTTTCGTTCAGGGCTGACTCTGTCTGATGCAAGCAGCACATAACCAATACATGGGGAGGTAAAGGATGTGAGAGCTGCCTGGCATCAATGTTACTATATGTATGTGCATAGGAGGAAGGTTTTAGGCCCTTAGGTGGTGAGTGAGTGTGATATGCATTGTTTCTTAGCAAATGCGAGGGCATATTGAGCACAGCTATATCTGCCTACACCCACAGCAGCTGCTGGATCTCCTTCTGACTCCTCATCTGTGTGTGGCTGTGGTGACCTTGGTATTGGTGGTGGGCTGTGTGCCCCTTCACTTCATTGATCCTGCTAAAGCTACTTTCTCAGGATGATGTGTAGCATGGCACATACTGTGAATATTTTAGTACATGTCCATGGATTGTACTGCAGGGCTCCCCCAGATTTATCTAGGCACTGGAACCACAAAAATGAAAGTGAAAGCAGTCCAAAGACACACTCTATGATATTTCTGGTTTGAGCGTGTGCCTTGTTATGGCATTCTTCAGCGAGTGTGTGTGCATTTCTGATGGGTGTCATCGGCCATGGTTCCAGTGCATAAACTGCATCCCTCAGTAAATGACCTTGTGGGATATCCCTCAAAGTAAACATCTGATACAGTTAGGAGGTATGACAGATATGTGAATTGTGGTAACTGCCAGGGTTGCCAGCACACACTTTCAAGATGATTCCCCTTGGCATTGCACACAACTTGACAGTTAATAGAATGGTAGCCCTTTCTATTTATGTATAGCCTTCCCTGTTCCTTGAGTGGTGCCATAATTTCTATATGTGTGCAATCTATGGCACTTACTACTTCAGGGTAGTGTGCTACAGAGTAGAACTCCTGCATATTTCTGGTCCTATCTTTAGGAGTGCAGGGAAAATATATGTGGTCACTAGCATGTTGAAGCATAACATTCAAGAATTGATAGAGAATTCTGGATGCTGATGCCTGTGACACCCTCAGCATGTCCCCTGTTGGTCTGCAAAAGGTACCTGCAGCTAAAATTATAAGTGTTATACATATCTTTGCCTACACTAAGATGGGTTCCCCTCGGTTTGCCCTGGCTCTGAGTTGAGGATGACAGAAGTTGCAGAGTTTCTGTAGTGCATGTCTATCCACCCTGTAGCACTCTAAAATTTCCACATCATGTAGGTTGTGATAAGTTATGTGGGGTCTGAAAACTCTTCTCCTTCTTGGCCTTGGTCTGTTAGCAGCAGTGTATACTTCAACCTGTTGCATATACACATGAATTAAAGAAACAGCAGCCCCTAACATTGTTTATGTGCAGACTTCTTTCTATGCCTGTATTACAGTAGGTTTTGGAATTCACAGGGAAAACCACCATAAGTCTACATGGTTGCTTTATAACTTGTTAAATAGCTCCGCCCTCTTATATTGGTTCATTAGCATACAATTCAGTTGCTTATGTTGTAATTTGCATGCCACTGTGTTTATCTTGTTTGCGCAACGGTGTACAGCTCTACACACCATGTAGAGCCACTTACCAAATCCAACCAACTGCACATCTTGCCGCTCCATGTACACGGTGTAAACTGACTGTATAGGCTTTACTGAATCTGGATGCATATGTTTCATATTAGAGTGCAATGAAAAACAATAACACAATTTGGAGAAAATATGTGAGGAAAAACACATTGATCATATTATTTGCTACATAGATTAGTATGCTCTAAATAAGACATAAGACAATTCCAATAATATATTTAAAAGTGATATTAGAGATTACATGATTAGAGACAGTGATGGGAAACTGAGTGATGCCTTAGTATGAGAGAGGGTATTCATACTAGGGTTGGAGAAGGAAGTAAGGATAGTGAGAAAAAGAGATTATAAAAAGAGTGCAGGGTAATGTATCATCAGCTATCTTAGATGAGTACTGAGAAAAGAGGAAATAAAAGATGGAGTGAAAGAGGTAGAGGAAAGGTTTGCAGAGAAAAAGTAGATGTGGTAAGGTAGTGGGAAAAACAAAAGAAAGGAGTGGAGTAGGAGGTTGAATAGGGTTGTGAGGTGTGACTTAGGTTGAAGGGGTGAGTGATGTATAGTGAGTAAGTTTGGCCAGGTTTGGCACAGGAGCAGGTCCAATATTTTGTAAAGTATTATTTTAGGGAGCAATTAAAGGTGAGTAGGTTAGAAATAGTTCCACTGGTTAGAAATAAGAAGTTTCAGGTTTTTTGTTACTGAGTATAAGTATAGGCTTTTTCCATGGGATTTATTTGGTTTATTTATGGTGAGAAGTTGTTTGTCTTCTGATCAAAGAGTTATTTAAGGGAACTATATGTTAATTAAAGGGGTATGAGATGGTCAGGGTAATGGTTTGCGCATGATTTTATGTTTTGTTATAAGGTGAATGTAAGAGAGGTGGATAGTGAGTTCCAGCCCACTAAGGGTATGCAAAGCTTTACAGTGATGGGTAAAGGAGGATGAATTAGTAGCAGACTTGGCATGTTTTGTTGTAGCAGCTTTCAAGTTTGCTTTTTACAGATGATCGTAAATTGGTTAGAATTGGGGCTGCATAAAGCAGGGAAGGCAGAAAAAGAAGTTATGTCTTACCATAACGTTCCATCTGTATTGATGATCCTCATTCAGTCATTACGCATGGGTATCGGTTCTGACCTCGGAACCGGGCCGGCCATTTTCCAAGCTCTCGTCAGCTTCAAACTCTTGAGCTAAACTCTTACCCACAATCTCCCTCTCCCTGTTACCTCAGATTGAGTTTGCAAGTCAAAGAAGGTAAAGGCTACCTCTGGTCAAATAACCTAAGAGAACCGGATGGTGAGATCCACTAGAAACCACAGGAGGGGGAAGGAGGGAGGGTCGTAATGACTGAACGAGGATCAACAATACAGATGGAACATTATGGTAAGACATAACTTCTTTATCTGATATTGTTAATCCTCGTTCATTCCTTATGCATGGGACAGAGTCCCCAGCTACCTCTATTCCTGGGAGGCTCTCATGGAAGGACATTCCTGAGCACCATAGAACTGAAAGATGCTCTTCCCCTGGAGGCCAAATCCAATTTGTAATGATTGATGAAGGTATAAGACGTAGCCCAAGTTGCAGCTGCACAGATGTCATGTAAAGAAGCTCTGGCATGGAAGGCAGCAGAAGTTGCCACCGACCTTGTTGAATGAGCTTTCATGGTAGTAGGCAACGAGATATTACAATGTGTATAAATGAAGGTCACACAGTCCTTCAACCATCTAGCTAATGTGACCTTAGCAACAGCAGATCCTAATCTAGGTCCAGAAAAGGACAAAAATAACTGGTCAGATTTACGAAAGGGTTTAGTCCTGTTTAAGTAAAAATGTATTTGCCTGTGGATATCTAGGGTATGTAGGCAATACTCTCCTCTAGTTGAATGATTGGGAAAGAAAGCTGGCAATTCAATGGCTTGATTAATGGACATTTCAGAGATCACTTTAGGCAGAAATGATGGATTAGTTCTCAGAGACACTCTATCTCTATGAAAAATCAAGTATGGACTCTTGATACATAAAGCTTGAAGCTCAGAAATACATCTGACAGAAGTAATGGCGACCAAAAACAAGGTTTTCCATGACAAATACTTGAGGTCGCAAGAAGAGGCTGGTTTGAAAGGTGACATTGTCAGAGCTTGTAGAACTAATGATAAATCCCATGGTTGAATAGGTTCTCTAAAAGGTGGCTTCAGATGATTCACACCTTTTATGAAGGTCTTGCACAATTTATGGGACATAAGAGAGGAATCTTGGACACCTTCATGAAAATTAGAAATTGCAGCCAAATGAACTCTAATGGTAGAGGCTGATAGACTCAGTTGAAAAAGGTTGGCCAGATAGTCTAGTATTATTGACACTGGTGCTGAAAGGGGTCTACTTGTTTATCTTTCAGCCAACAGGTAAATCTTTTCCACTTGCTCAGATAAGTAATTCTAGTGGAAGATTTATGAGAAGCAATGAGAATATCACGTACTGGTAAAGAAAGATAATTCCGCCTGGCAATCAAGGAAATTGGAGTAGCCAAGCTGTGAGCTTCAGGCTGTTCAAGTTGGGATGAATCAGGTTCTGTGAATGTGAGATCAACTCCGGGGTTGGATGGAGAATCCATGGTTAATCTAGTAAGTGAGGCCAAAGGAAGGGGAATCAAATCTGTCGGGGCCAATATGGTGCTATGAGGATCACCTTGCTCTTCAACCGACGGGCTTTCTTCAGAAACTGGGGAATGAGGGGAAAGGGTGGAAATGCGTAAAGAAGACTCAAGGGCCAATCGTGAACTAGAGCATCCCTGGGTGACTGTCCCGGAGGGGGAATCAGGGTGAAGTAGTTGCTGCATTTTTAGTTGGTCAGGGATGCAAAGAGGTCACAGTAAGGACAGCCCCAGTAGTGGAAGATCTCCGCCACTATCAAGGGATTCAGGGACCACTTGTGAGGTTGAAGAATGCACCTACTGAGTCTGTCTGCTATCATGTTGGAACTCCCGGGAATGTGCGTTACTAGAAGAAAATGGTTGGTAGCCATTGCCCATTGCCATATCTTCATGGCCTCTCAACAAAGGGGGTAAGATTTGGTTCCAACTTGCTTGTTGATGTACCAGACCACCGCCATGTTGTCTGATTGAACTGCATTTGTCCCAGACGGCAGCAGGGAATGGAATTCTTGCAAAGCCAGAAGCACCGCCCTCAGCTCTAGAACATTTATATGCAGATGGGCCTCCCATTCGGACCAAGTGCCTTGGACTGTCTGTCCCTGACATAGCCCCCCCACCCCATCAGGGAGGTGTCCGTGGTCACTGTGGCCTTGGGTTGCTGGGGGGAGAAGGGGCGAGACCATTGTGAGAGATTGTGTGTCATCCACCAATTAAATCCTGTTTGCACCTATGGGTTACCCGAATCATGGCTGAAAGAGGATGCTGAAAAGGATACCATTGGGTGAGCAGTAGCCATTGTAGAAGCCTCATGTGAAACCTGGCCAGGGGAACAATGGTGATGGATGCTGCCATGGAACACAACAGCTGTAGAACTGAGTGAGCCGTGGATTTTTCCCTTGAAAGGACTGGAATTAGTTGTTGCTTTATCCTTAGAATTCTGTGCTCTGGAACAGCAGCTCTGCAGATTTTTGTGTCCAAGATAACCCCTATGAATTCTATCGACTGAGATGGGGTGAGATTAGATTTTTGCCAGTTTATGGTTATGCCTAGCCTTTGAGCAGTGAGGAGAGAATATGCCAGGGCTTTTTCCAGTAGATGTCTGGTGGGTCAGAAATGAACCAGTCGTCTAGGTATGGAAACACCTGGAATCCTTGAAGTCACAAGTGAGCTGTGACAACTGCCATGCACTTTGTGAACACTCTGGGGGCTGTAGAGATTCTGAAGGGCAGTACTCTGAACTGGTAGTGACTGGCTCCCACACGGAAGTGCAGAAATCTTCTTGATGGCCTGTCCATCTTTATGTGGTAGTACGCATCTTGAAGATCTATAGAGCACATCCAATCGTCTTTTTCCAAAAGCGGGAGGATAGACTGTATTGTGACCATCCGGAATTTTTGTACTCTCACAAACTTGTTCAATACACTGAGATCCAAAACTGGTCTCCAGTCCCTGGTTTTCTTTGGCATCAAAAATAGTCTTGAGTAGAATCCGGATCCTATCTCGTCTGGAGGGACTATTTGGATGACTCTCTTTCTTAGCAGCTTTTCTATCTCTAGTGCTGCTTCTTCCCATTGACTGGGTGGAACGTTGGGAAGATTTTTTGAAGGGACAGGACAAAGATCGAAGGGGATATGATAGCCTCTGGTTATAATCCTGTGTACCCAAGAATCGGTGGTGATGGTTAGCCAAACAGAAGGATACAAGGAGAAACATCCCCCAACCCCATCCAGAGGAAAGGAGTTGGGCCGCTCTTCAGGAGCGCTGGTAGGATTGACCAGGGAATGAATCCCTGGAACCTTGGTTATGCAGACCCCCTCTGCCCCAAAAGAAGCATCTTCCCTGTGAGTTTCCCCCTCTGCCTCTGGGGGAGAACACGGCCTGTGTGTTCATGGGAAGGACCCTGAGATTTCTTGAACCATATCTTCCCACTCTTTTGGTTTCGGGAGAAAGCACATTGAGGGGAAGAATAATGGACACCTATGGCAGAAAGGATCTTACCATCCTTTTCATATCTGGCCAGTGTGCTTTTAACTTTGGGCCCAAACAATGAGGAGGCCTCAATGGGGGCATTAAGAAAGGAAGACTTAAAGGGTTCTGTGAAGTTGCACAAGCGCATCCAGGTATGTCGTCTCAAGACCGCAGCTGAACCCGCTGCTATAGCTGCTCCTTCTGATGCATGAGATATCAATCACATAGAGGAGTTAGATATAGATTCAATGGTGGCCAGCTGAGAGGCCACTTTGTCACAGACCTCATCAGACACGGCACCAGCCAAGGTTTCAGAGAGCTCAGAAACCAGATCCCTTTGAAGCCTGATAAAATGTGCCATATAATTCAGGGACCTGATAGTAAAGGTCGCTGAAGCAAAGGTGTGCTTCCCTATCCTGTCCAGGGCCCGGGACTCTTTGTTAGGCGGATGGGCAGTCTGGCTTTTTTCTTCTGCCAGGTCCTTTTTTGTTGCGGCCGCCACCACCAAAGCATCCACAGGAAGACCTTTGGACCAATGGGGATCCAAAGCAGGAGGGAACAAGATCTTATCTGGCCTCTGGGGAATAGCTTAGATGGTATCAGGAGCCTTGCAAGCATGCTGCACGATGAGCCGGACAAGTTCATTGGCAGGTGCAGTAACCCAGGAGGTAGGGGGCCAGGCGCAAAAGGCCTGCAGGAACACAGATTCCTCAGAGGTCAGATTAGAGGACTGCCAGTCACCTCTCTGTTTCAGGATTTTGAAGATATCACCAAAGGATACCTCAGAGGGTGACCGAGGGGATCCTTACCCCTCATCGAAATCTATGTCTTTGGTGAGGGACTCCTCTGTGGAGTCCATGTGCTTCTTCTTACACAAACTTTTCTGGTTTGGACCTCCTCAGCGGGAGAAGCTGGAGAAGACAGCAGAAAAGGTGATTTCTGAGGGAATATGTCCTGCGGCCCTTGCACCCGGTGTCCGCTAGGTGCGACTTGAGAAACCAGTGTACCAGGGGAGGGCAGAGGTATAGACAGTCAGGTATCACCAGCAGCAACGAAAGCCTTCTCCATCAGTTGGAAGGCTGGGCCACCCGAAGAAGAGTGCATGTCTAGGACAGGGGTCACCCCTCCCCTAAGTGGCTCAGCCTGCCGACCCAGAGTCCCTGGATGGCTGTGGAGCAGCAAACTATGCATGTCACAACTGACATCCTGGGTCGTAGCAAAATTTTCCTGCCACTAAGGCAACTGTGGTTCCTTAGTGAGATCCATAAAGGGAACTGCAGAAGGGGATGACTGTGCTATATCCATGGACTTCAGAGGCAATGAAGGAGGAGAATAAGAAGGGGTCTTTGGAGATGGGTGATCACCTCCCAAGGAAGGATAGTTCCTGAGGGGTGGGATACCTCTAGCCAAGAGTACCTGGTCCACAAGATGCAACACATCATGTTCAGAAAGGCTTCTAGTGGACCTCATGGAGACTGAGGGAGAAACAGGCCTGTCCACAGAAGAGGCAGACTCTGTGCCCATCTCATCTGTCCACACTGAGGACAACAGTGCCAACAGAGACTGGACTACTGTTGTCTGCCCCAAAGAAGTCATTGGTGCTGAGGTCATGGTCTGCACTGACACAGGGATCGGTGCCGAAGTGGTTGTTGGTGCCGAAACTGGAACCAAAAAAATTGGAGTCAACAATAAAGGCGTCAGTTCTGAGGAAGATCTCGGAGCTGACGCGGTCAAGGTCTGCGTCGACTGAACGGTCGGTGCCAATACAGTGGTACTAGTCTGAACCGAGGAGCCCCTTGGTGCTGATATATAAAAGGCTGCAGGAGAAGACAGAGCCAAAATCACTAATGGAGCCGAAGGCCTCGGTGCCGATGGTCTGGCACCGAAAGCACTGGGGCTGACTGAGTGAGCTCCAGAGCCAAAACTTTAGCCTTTTTAGGTTTTGGTTGGCAGGAGTCCCCAGCCGGGGACGAAGGCAAAGATTTAGCCTTAGTAGGAACATCCAAGGTTTTCTTATGGGCTCTAGGAGAGGTTGAGGCCTCCAACCCAGAAATAGCCCCTGAAAAGGGAGATTTAAGAAGTCCCTTCAGCAACAGCTTGTTTTTCCTTTCCAACAAGGTTCTATTAGAAAAATTCTCACAAATAGTACAGGGTGGAACAGACAAATGGGAAGCCAAACAATAAACACACAAAGAGTGTGCATCAGAAGTAGGCAGTTTGTGTCCACAATCAGAACACCACTTAAACCCTGGACTACCTTTCTTATCTGCCATGACAGCAAATGAATTAATAGAAAAGGTACCAGCAATGGTACAAGAGAATACCCGAAGGTATGAGAGAAAAAGGAAAAGGATTACCAACGAAGGTAAAGAGAGAATACCTCACGGTAAAAGTGGTAAAGAAAGAAGCAGAAAACCTGAAGAAATTATGTACGCTAGATGCGATAGTGTAAGAGACTATAAAATATGAACTTTTCAGACAAAAAAGTAATCTGCAAAACTATTAAACAACAAATGACTGCACTTAGCTCAAGAGAAGTAGCTTGACACGACCGAATGGCAACATGGCAAATGAAATCTGAGGTAACAGGGAGAGGGGGATTGTGGTTAAGTGTTTAGCTCAAGAGTTTGAAGCTGACGCGAGCTTGGAAAATGGCCGGCTTGGTTCTGAGGTCAGAACCAATACCCATGCGTAAGGAATGAATGAAGATTAATAATATCAGATGGTAGGTTTTGGACAAAGTAATTTTTGTGGGTGTGTTTAGAAAATGTTTGTTTCTGTATAGCATACCTAGTTTCTGATGGGTTTTGTTGATATTGCTTTAAATATGGGGGTCAAGTTTAAAATGATCATCTATTATGACTATAGTTTGGTATGGTGAACTAATTCCATTTCAGTGCCATTTGCAGAAAGGATCTTGAAAGATAGTTTGTTAGTGGTGTGAGTTATTGAGGTAAAGAGCAGGAGTTTGTTTTTTGGAGGGTTGAGTAAGAGTTGTGCTCTTGTAAGCCACTTTTCAATGGAGATGACAGCTTAATGAGTGATTTCTTGGAGGTCAGTTAAGGTGTTTGTAGAGCGGATGATGGTAGAGTCATCTGTATATTGAATCGAGGTGCCTTCATAAGAAGATGAATGTAGGCTATTGATAAAAAGGGCAAAGGATGGATCCTTGTGGGACTCCTGTGGAAATGGGAAGGTATGCAGAGATGGATCCTTGCCATTTTATAGCTTGCTGCCTGTCGGCTAGGTCACCTGAGAACCACTGAATAGATGGAAATGATAGAGCCAGTGTGGAAAGTTTATTGAAGAGTTTAATGTGAGAGACCACATCAAAGGCTTTTGATAGCTCTAGAAATACTATGGATACAAGTTTATTAGACTTGTGAGCTTTATTGACAGTGTCTGTAAATGATAGCAATGCAGTCCAGGTGCTGTGGTCTGGCCAAAATCCATGTTGTGTATTGATGATTAGCTTATTTTGCAAGAGATAGTGGAGAAACTGTTGATGTATAAATATTTCAATGGTTTTAGAGAGGGGAGACAGGATGGCTACGGGAAGGAAATTTATAATGTCATTAGAATTGCCTCCTTTGTGAAAGGGGATAATATGTGCACTTTTCCATAAGTTAGGGACACAGAATTCTGTAATTTACCTATTAATAAGAATGCTGACTGGGTATGCTATTGCATCTGTAGCTAGAATTAGGTGGTCCAGGATAAGGGTGTCACCTGGGAGGGGATCATTACTTTATGTAAAAACTTTTTTATGAGAGTAACAGAAACTGGTTGAAAGTTAAAGTGGGTGGAGTTGTCTTTGCATGCACTGGAGAGGTTGCAGTTAGGTGAGTTTGTGAAGGAGATGTTCTAGAATCTAAAGCAGGGGAAGTTAGCTGCATGGAAGGGGGTGTGTTATTTGAGTTTGCAGTTAAGTTGGCTATGCATTCTATGAAGTATGTATTGAAATGGGTAGCTGTTTGAAGAGGGGGTCCTGTGTTGTTTTCTGGTTTGCACCTTTTGATAGTGGATAGATATGAATGTGTTTTACAGGTGTGTGTCCATTGTTGTCTGCCATATACACATAAACCAACAAGAGTCTGATTGCATACCTGTGTCACTCATGGCCTGAGTTGATTATCCATGTTGGGATAGATTTTTATATGTTCATACTGTTATATGTTATGATTATGGTGTTATGTCTGATGATCAGTGTATACATCTAGTGGGTAACTGCCATTAGATGCAATCTGTGTTGCTGTAGTGGGGCAAAACCTGAACATCAGTGTTTAATCTGTATACATCTGTACATGTGGCTTGTCATTACTCAAAGTTGTGTCAGACACTGTCATGTTGCCTAGTCCTAGACTTGTAATCACACCCTCCGTCGCCCACGTCTGTGTCTTCTACCCCCTATGTTCTCCTGCTCCTCCTCTGATATCTGTGGATCTTGTTCTGCTGTCTGGGGTTCTTGGGGTACTTCACCACACCTGCTGCAGCTGGAAGGCTGCCAATATGCTGTTGTTGGCATACTGCACAGCACAGCTCACACAGTTATCATCTGAGCTGCCTTTTCAGGTGTGTATTTCAGTGTACCCCTGGATGTGCTTAGACATCTGAACCTAGTTTTCAGTACAACAAACATATGCTCAATGGTATTTTGTTTGTTACATGCACTCTACTCTAGGCCTTTTCTGCAGGGTTTGATGTCTCCCTGTATGGGGTCATTAGGCATGGTTCAAGTGGGTAACCACAGCCACCTGTTGTGGGGTGTGAAAGCATACTTTGCCATCATGGATAATGTTGACAGGGATGTCCTTGGCTTACATCTTATTTGTGTTCCTGTACTTACCCAGTAGTATTCCTTCAGGTATTTCACCTTGCTGGAATGCAGCCCTCAGACCACTTTCGCTCCATATAACAGCATCATGGACACTTCCAGGGTGTGTTGCCATCATGTTTGTTATGCTGCCATCTGCTGCACATACCAACTGGCAGTTCAGGGATGGCCACCCCTTTCTGTTGATGTATCTGTCTGCTTCTGGGTGAGCTGGGGTCTTCATAGAGATGTGGGTGCAGTCTATTTTACCAAATCCATATGAGAAGTTTGCAAGCTTAAAGAACTGGTGCTTAATAGTTCTCCACTCCATGGGTATAGATTGAAAGTGTATGTACTCATCCACCTTGTTGCACATTGCTGACAGGAATTTTGACAGGATGCAAGTGGCAGCTGTCTGTGACACTCCTACAGCATTCTCCATGTGTCTTTGAAATGCCCAGATGCCAGTACATCTAGGTTGAGACACACTTTTGTTTTGACAGGGATGGACATGCCTCACGTCTGCACATACGTGTAGAGTACATATGTTGCACACAGCCTGCACCAGCTGTATGTCTAGGCAGTATCTATGAATGATTTATTGAGCTGATAGTTGGCTTAGTTGCAGCCTTGCACTATCTCTAGCTGGTTACTTTATAGGACGCACACCCAGATCTTCTTCCATAGCTTGCAGTACTGCAGCCTATTGTAGTTCATTTAGTGCTGGTATCATTTTTTCTTATTATTGTTACAGATTCCATAGGATTTTATAGAAATAACAGCTTCTGTTCCTTGCATAGCAGGATGGAATTCACATAGGATTTTAGAAACAGATTATGTGTTGCAGTTTGTCACAATTAAGTTGCATTGGGTGTGCACAATGTGCTTTGGCATCTGACAAGTATGGAAGGAATCCTTAATTATCATATATTGAATAGTTAAGTACTCTGACTGCTTGCGATGTATCTTGTGAAATTGCATCTGCAGCTGGTATACTAATGTCTTTCTTTGGCATACAGTGCTGCCTGCAAATCGCTTTTGGAATCTGGCCCATGAGGACACATATTACGAGTGTATGTAATTCAGATTTAGCTGGTATGTATGATTATTTTAGCTATTTAACTGTTAAAATCCTAGAGGGATTTCATAAAGGTTACCACAAGGTGTACACATTGTGTACAATTTGATTAACCTTTCTGAATGGACAGAAAAAGCACTGTGATAGGGCTGTCCATTCAGAAAGGATACCTCAAGGCATGCATATCATGTACACCTCATGGCAACCTTTATGAATCGCCCCGAAGCTAAGTTACTTGCTTTTTTTAATTATTATATTGTGCTGATGTTTGAAGAAAATTCCTTTACAAGTATGTAAGAAACCCACGTGTCTCAGCTGTTGTGATTTAGGCATAGTAATGAGTCTCCTCCTCAAATTTACCCTTGCTCCTCCTAGATCTACTGATGCTGCTAATAAGGTCATACATGTTTTCATACATCTCAACCTCTTAGAACAAGAAATCCAGACAAAGCCATAAATAAAAGTGGGAGAAAGGCAAAAAAATAGAGACAATTTTTAAATAGTGCTCTTACAAACTTAGAAAGCTGATAGAGTAACAGGTTTCAGATTTGCATGAATTTTCTGAAGGTTATGAAGTCTGAAACTCAAATATCTGTCATTATTTTTTAACTTCAGTCTTTAATTATTTGTCACTAATTTGCCAGAAAAACACAATTTTATGAAAAATGGACAAAACATATGAGGCAAAAATAGATTTTTTGTTGTTTTCTGAAGTTTGACTATTCAAAAAGCCAATCATATGGTCTTGACCATTTGAAATTCAACTTTTGAAAAGCCGAGATTCTGAATGGAACAGAGGTGATATACTATTGCACATGTCACATGTTGCAGAGGTGATATAACATGTTGCAGAGGTGATATAACATGTTGCAGAGGTGATGCATCTTTATGCATATTGCAGAGGTGATGTACCTTTGTATATGTTATTGAGGTGATGTACCTTTGTACATGTCGCAGAGGTGATGTACTTTTGAACGTGTTACAGGGGTGATGTACCTTTGTACATGTTACAGAAGTTCTCTACCTTTCTAGATGTTACAGAGGTGATGTACATTTGTATATACTACATAAGTTCTTTAACTTGGTACATGTCAGAGATTATATACATTTTATAGAGGTGATGTGATATACTTTTGTGCATATTCAAGAGGTAATGTATCTTTGTACATGTTCCAGAGATCATGCACCTTTTTACATGTCAGAGATGATATACATGTTATAGAAGTGATATGATATACCTTTATGCATGTTCAAGAGGTAATGTATCTTTGTACATGTTCCAGAGGTCATGCATCTTTATACATGTTACAGAGGTGATGTACCTTTGTACATGTTCCACAGGAGATGTAGCTTTGTACATGTTACAGAAGTTCTGTACCTTTTTAGACATTATAGAGGTGATGTACATTTGTACACATTACATAAGTTCTGTAACTTTGTACATGTCACAGAGATGATGTACTTTTGTACATGTTACACAGGTGATGTACTTTTGCACATGTTCCAGAGGTGATGTACCCATGCACATTATAGAGATGATATGTCTTTGTACATGTCAGATGTTCTGTACCTTTATACATGGTACAGAGGGTATATACCTTTGTACATGGTATAGAAGTGATGTGCAGTTATACATGTCACAGATGTTCTATACCTTTGCACATGTTACACTGGTGGCGTATCTTTATACATGTTACAGAAGTGAAGCACCTTTATATGTTACAGAGGTGATGTACCTTTGTACATGTTACAGAGGTGATGTACCATTGCACATGATACGGAGCTGATGTAATTCTGTACACTATTACAGAGGTGATCCACCATTGGCTATGTTACTTAGGTGATGTACTGTTGCACAAGTTACAGAGGAGATGTACATTGTACAAGTTACAGAAGTGAAATAGCACTGCACAGGTTACAGAGGTATTGTACCATTGTAAAAGTTTCAGAGGTGATGTACTACTGTACATGTTACAGAAGTGATGTGCCATTGTACAATTTACAGAGGTGAAGTGCCATGGTACATGTTACAGAGGTGATGTACCTTTGTACTTGTAACAGAGGTGAGGTGTCTTTGTACATGTGTAGAGAAGTGATGTGCCTTTGCATATGTTACAGAGGTGATGTACCTTTGTACATGTGTACAGACGTGATGCATCTTTATACATGTGTACAGAGGATATATACTTTTGTACATATGTATAGAGTTGATGTGCCTTTTTACATGAGTACAGAAGTGATATACCTTCACATGTGTGTACAAAAGTGATGTACATTTGCAGATGATACGGAGATGATGTACCTTTGTACATGTTATAGAAGTGATGTGATATACCTTTGTGCATGTTCCAGAGGTAATGTATTTATGTACATGTTCCAGAGATCATGCACCTTTATACATGTTCCAGAGGTGATGTACCGTTGTACATGTTCCATAAGAGATGTAGCTTTGTACATGTTCCAGGGGTGATGCAGCTTTGTAAATGCAACAGAGGTGATGTAGATTTGTATATGTCACACAGGTGATACATCTTTGTTACAGACATAATGAACCTCTCAACACATGACAGAGGTGATATACCTTTGTATATGCACAGGAGCAATAAACTTTTGTGCATGTCACAGGAGTGATGTACCTTTGTACAGGTTTCAAAGGAGATTCACCTTTGTTTGGGTTACAGAGGTGAAGTACCTTTGTACAGGTTACAGAGATGATATATCTTTGTACAGGTTACAGAAATTACTTACTTTTGTGCAGGTTAAAGAGGTGACAGACCTTTGTATAGGTTACAGAGGTAACTTACCTTAGCACAGATTACAGTATTGATGTACCTTTGTACAGGTTACAGATGATACACACCTTAGTAGCAGTAACAGATGTGAGGTACTTGGAACAGGTCACGCATTTCTACATATTACAGAGGTGATGCACCTTTCTGCATGTTACACAGGTAATGTACCTCTGTGCATGTTACAGAGGTGATGTACCTTTGTACATGTTGCAGGAGTAAAGTACCTTTGCACAGCTTACAGAGGTGATGTAAACTGGTACAGGTTACATTGGTGATGCAAGTTTGTACATGTTACAGGAGGGATATACCTATGTACATGTTACAGGAGTGACGGATCTTTATACAAGTTTCAGAAGGGAATTATCTTTGGGATTCCTATCATGTAGTCAAAATTTTACAAGTTCAAACCACATATGGTCGAGACCAAAAGTTCGAATTTGTAAAGGTTTGAGCATTTGAATGGAAATCTCCATAAGCGTACATAAGCATACACCTTTGTAAATTTTGCAGATGCACCTTTGCATATGTCACTGAGGTGATGTTCCCTTCTACATGTTGCTGAGGTATTGTACCTTTGTACATGTCACAGAGGTGATGCACCTTTGAACCTTTGGATGGTGCAGTGGTGCAGCAGTTGCATTGTCACCTCACAGCAAGAGGCTCTCTGGTTCAATTCTCAGCTGGGGTGCCTTCTGTGCTGAGTCTGTATTAGTGTGGGTTTTCTCTAGGTGCTCCGGTTTCCTCCCATGTTGCAAATACATGCATCTGGAGCATTTCTCCCCAGGTCTCCACTGAACATTGGCTTCATTCTAAGTCAGACCGTCCCAGTAAACAAAATGTTAAATAAATAAATAAAAACATGTCATAGAGGTGATGGACCTCTGTACATATTAAAGAGATGATTATCTTAGTACATGTTACAGAAGTTCTGTGCCTTTCTAGATGTTACAGAGATGATGTCCATTTGTATATGTTACATAAGTTCTTAAACTTTGTACATCTCACAGAGATGATGTAGCTTTGTACATGTTACAAAGGTGATGTACTGTTGTATGTGCTGCTGTACATGTTACAGAAGTGATGTGCCATTGTACAAGTTGCAGAGGTGAAGTGCCGTGATACGTGTTACAGAAGTGATGTGCCATTGTACATGTTACATGAGTGTTGTGCATTTGTAAATGTTAAACAGGTGATGTGCCATTGTATATGTTAAAGAGATGATGTACTTTTGTAGATGTTACAGAGATGATATACCTTTCTATATGTTACAGTGGTGATGTACCTTTGCATGTATTACAGAAGTGACGCACCTTTGTACATTTTACAGAAGTGACATGCTATTGTACATGTTACACAAGTGATGCACATTTGCACATGGCACAGAGTTCTTATACCTTTGTACTGGTTATACACGGGATGTACCTCTGCATATGTAACCGAAGTGATGCTCATTCTTATATGTTACAGAAGTGAAACACCTTTGCACATGTCACAGGAGGGATTTGTCTTTGTACATATTACAGAAGTGATGAACCTTTGCACATATTAGAGGAGGGGGTTTATCTTTGTACATGTTACAGAAGTGATGCACCTTAAACATGTTACAGAAGTGATGTACCCTTGTACATGCTACACAATTGAGGTAGCTTTATATCTCTTACAGGAGTGATGTACCTTTGCACATGCCACACCACTGATGTACCTTTCTATGTGTTACAAGAGTAATGTAGCTTTCTACATGTTACAGAAGTGACATACCTTTATATGTGTTAAAGAAGTGATGTACATTTGTACATGTTAGAGGAGTGATGTACCTTTGTACATACTAAAGAAGTGATGTACCTATGTGCATGTCACAAGAGTGATGAATCTTTATGCATGTTACAGAAGGGAATTATGTTTGTACATGTTACAGAAGTAAGGCACCATTTTAAGTGCTATAGAAGTGACATCTGTGTACATGTTACAGAAGTGATGTATCTTTGTACCTCTTATTGGATTGATGTACCTTGGTACATATTACAGAAGTGATGTATCATTGTACATGTTACAGAAGTGATGCACCCTTGAACATGCTATACAATTAATACACCTTTGCACGTTACACAAGTGACGTACCTTTTTACATGTTACAGAGGTAATGTACCTTTGTATATGTTACAGCAGTGATGTACCTTTGTACATGTCACAGTAGTGATGTGCCTTTGTATGTGTTATAGAAGTGACATAGCTTTCTACATGTTACAGAACTGAAGTACTGTTATGCATGTTAAAGAAGTGATGTATGCTTGCACATGTTACAGAGGTGATTTACCTTTGTGCAGGTTACATTGGTGATGCACATTTCTACATGTTACAGGAGGGCTGTACCTCTGTACATATTAAATAAGTGATGTACTTATGTACATGTTACAGGAGTGATGAATCTTTATACATGTTACAGAAGGGAATTATGTTTGTAAGTGCTACAGCAGTGATGCACCTTTATACATGTTATAGAAGTGACACCATTGTACATGTTACAGAAATGATATACCTTTGTACATGTTATAGCATTAACACACCTTTGCACATTTCACAGAAGTGATGTAACTTTGTAAATGTTACACAGGTGATATAGGTTCATAGGTTCATAGGTAGGTACTAGGCTATCAGCCCAAGGGCCTAAGTAAGCCTATCCAACAAGGTTCCCTGGCTTACGCTACCCAAGAAAGTTAATTTCCTGTGCCCCTGTCGAGCAGAGCCACAGAAGTGATCCCTGGGGTGTATTTCCTATTTCCCATCCACTCATCAATATTTTTCTTGAACAGTGCTAATGAGGAACTTTGCTTGACATAGATGGGTAGCTTGTTTCAGAGTATTTGGAAGTCTCTGGGACAGGAATCTATCCCTCCAGCATGTCCTGTTTATTGTGGTGACAAGGTTTAGGGTCCTAGAGTGTGTAGCTCAGAGGGATTGGGATTTCTTAAGGTGTAGCATGTCCAATAGCTCTGGGTTTAACATAGCTTTATATGTTAGGCAGAGATCTCCTCGGAGTAGGTGATATGCTACAGAGTAAAGCTGAAGTTTTTTGAGATGGTCAGTGTAGGGCATCTGTTTGAGGCCAGTAATCCTCTTTGTGAGGTACTTCTGTGGGATTTCCAGCTGCTGCAGATGTCTTGTGAGGTACATTCCAAAAGGGGTGTTGTACTCTATAATGGGTCTAATGAGTGCCAAGTAGAGGGGAACAATGACCTCTTTTTTCCTGGATGAGAACCCTTTTGTGATGAGATATGCCACATGGAAGGATTTCATGACTATTGTGGCAATGTGATTATCAAAGAAGAGACTACTGTCCACCTGGATCCCAAGGTCTCTTCTCACATTCAGTGTTAAGTAGACTGCCGTTTATGTGGTAGTTCATGGGTACAGAGTTTTTACCAAAGGGGATGACAATGCACTTTTAAGCATTGAGCTTGAGGCCATGCCTCTGACACCAGGCATCTGTCTCAGTGAGGCCCTTCTGTAGGATGTCCACATCATTTGGGGACTCGACTATGGCTCCTAGATTGCAGTCATCTGTGAACTTTGTTAGCCAGATGCCTTCTGTGTTAGCCTATACTTCAGAGAAGTAGATACCAAACAGGAGAGTAACATGCACAGAGCTACATCACTTCTGTAACATGTACAGAGAGATAGCACTCCTATAAGATGTATCCTGTAAGATGTACAAAGGTACATCCCTTCTTGAACATGTAGAAGGGTACATTCCCTCTGTGACATGTAGAAAGGTACACCACTTCTGAATCATGTACAAAGGTACGTCACTTCCGTGACATGTATAAAGGTACATTATTTCTGTAACATGTAAAAGGGACAGCACTTCTATTACATGTAGAGAGGTACACACATCTCTTCTGAAACATGTACAAAGGTATGTTACTTTTGTATCATGTGTAAAGATGCATCACTTCTCTAACAGGTACAAAAGTACATCAATTCTATTACATGTAGAAAGGTACATCAACTCTGTAATGTATAGTTGTACATCATTACTGTAGCATGTACGGGTTCATATTACGTTATCGAAAGATAACGTAATCGAATGCTCAGAACTTCAAAACGGCCCATATCAAAACTTTTAATGTGGGGGTCACCACCCCCCCCACTAAATATATATTCCAACTCTGAGATTACACTACAATGAGGAAAGGGCAAATATCCCAGTCTTCACTGTACTGTGATCCCACAATGCGATCTTCAAAATGCGGCCGTTTCGAAGTTCTGAGTGTTCGATTACGTTATCTTTTGATAACATAATAGGAACTTGCATGTACAAGGGTACATCAGTCCTGAAACATGTACAAGGGTACCTCACCTCTGTAACATGTACAATGGGACATCACCTGTATAACATGTACAAAGGTACATCACTCCTGCAACAGGGGCAAAGATTCATCACTTCTGTAACATGTATAAAAGTGCATCACCTTTGTAATGTGCACAAAGGTATACAACCTCTGTAAAATGCACAAAGGTAGATCACCTCTGTAATATGTGTGAAGGTACATCACTCCAGTCATAGGTATAACAGTATGTCACTCCTGTAAAATGTAAAAAGCTACATCACCTTGCAATATGTGCAAAGGTACATCATCTCTGTAACATGTACAATGGTATGTCACTTCTGTAACAGGTACAAAGCTGCATCCCTCCTGTAACATGTACAGAGGTACATCTCTACTGTAACATCTAGAAAGTTACATCACTTTTGTAACATGTACAAAGGTTCTTTAGTTCTTTAACATGTACAAAGGTGCATCACTTCTGTAACATGTACAAAGTTACCTCACTTCTGCAACAGGTATAAAGATGCATACATTTTGAAACACATACAAAGGTATGTCACATCTGGAAATCTTACATAGGTTCATACTAGGCTAACTACCCTTGCGAGCTATTTTAAGCCTAGCCAATTATCCCCTGTGAGATTCAAACCCTGTACCTTGTGTTTGTAAGGCAAACAACTTAACCATTAGGCCGCCCTCCCAACCAATCTGTAACATGTAAAAAGGGTACATTATGTCTTTAAAAAGTACAAAGGTGCATAAATTCTGTAACATGTACAAATGTGCATCACTTCTGTAACATAAAATGGTATGTCACTTTGGCAAGATGTAAAAAGGTACATCACCTCTGTAACATGTACAAAGGCATGTCACTTCTGCAACATGTGCAAAGGTATGTCATTTTTGTAGCATGTAGGAATGCACATCACTTCTGTAGCATGCACTGGGGTACATCAGCTCTGTAACAAGTACAAAGGTGCATCACCTCTCTGATATGTACAAAGGTGCATCTCTTCTGTAACAAGTACAAAGGTGCATCACATCTCTGATATGTACAAAGGTGCATCACTTCTGTAACAGGTACAAAGGTACGTCACTGCTGTAACAAGTACAAGGGCACATCAGCTCTGTAAAATGTACAAAGCTGCGCCACTTCTGTAACAACTACAAATGTGCATCACCCCTCTGATATATACAGAGGTGCATCACTTCTGTAACAAGTACAAAGATACGTCACTGCTGTAACAAGTACAAAGGCACATCAGATGTGTAAAATGTATAAAGGTGCATCCACCTCTAACACGAAAAATGTTACTTCACTCCTGTAATGTGTACAAAGGTAAATCATTCCTGTAGCATGTACAAAGGTACATCACTGCTGTAACAAGTACAAAGGCATATCACCTCTGTAACATGTACAAAGGTGCATCACCTCTGTAACATGAATAATATTACTTCACTCCTGTAACATGTACAAAGCTAAATCATTCCTGTAACATGTATAAAGGTACATCACTCCTGTTATATGTAGAAGTATTTCACTTCTTTAAGAAGTATAAAGGTACATCTACTATGCAACATGTGCAAAGGTAAGTCACACCTGTAACAGGTACAAATATACATCACTTCTATAAAGGGTACAAAGTTACATCTTCTTTGTAACATGTATAAATGTACATCAATTATGTAACCAGAACAAAGGTACATTGCTCCTGTATCAGGTAAAAAGGTATGCCACTTCTGTAACATGTACAAAGGTACATCACTTCTGCAACATGTATTAAGGTGCATCATTTTTATAATATATAAAAGGTAAATCATTCCTGTAATATGTACAAAGGTACATTACTCCTGTAACATGCATAGAGGTACACAACTTCTGTAACTTGTACAAAAGTACATCACTCCTGTGACATGTACAAAGGTATATCACCTCTGCAACATGCACAAAGTTACATCCCCACTGTGACATTTACAAAAGCACATAATTTCTGTAAACTGTATAATGGTGCATCACTTCAGCAACCTGCACAAACATGTACAAAGGCTCATTACTCCTGTATCTTATACAAAGTTTCATCACTACTGTAACACGCACAAAGGTACATCACCTCTGTAACATGCACAAAGATATATCACCTCTGTAACATGTACAAAGGTACTTAACTTCTGTTACATGTACAAAGGTACATCACTCCCATAAGAGGTAAAAAGATTCTATGACAAGTACATGTACAAGGGGACATCACTTCTGTAACATGTTTAAAGGTGCATCACTTCTGTAACATGTACAAAGGTAAATCCCTCTTGTAAGGTGTACAAAGTTTCATCACTCCTGTAACTTGTACATAGGTTTTTCACTCCTTTAATATGCACAAAGGTACATCACTCATGTAACATGTACAAAGTTACATCACTCCTGTAACATGTACAAAGTTACATCACTTTTGTGACATGTACAAACATACACCACTTCTTTCTTCTTCTTCTTCTTCTTCTTTCAGCTTTTCCCGGTTAGGGGTCACCACAGCGGATCACCTGTCCGCTCATGATTGGCAGTGGAGTTTTACAGTGTCGAGTTGGCAGCCCGGCGCCCAACCTTCCACAGGAGGCACACACACACACACACACAAACACACACACACACACACACACACACACACACACACACACACACACACACACACACACCTACAGCCAATTTAGAGTGTCCAATCCACCTGCAGCATGTCTTTGGGATGTGGGAGGAAACCGGAGCACCCGGAGGAAACCCACGCGACCACAGGGAGGACATGCAGACTCCACACAGAAGGCACCCCAGCCGAGGATCGAACTGGAGAACCTCTTGCTGTGAGGCGACAATGCTAACCACTGCACCACTGTGGCCGCATGTATAAAGGTACTTTAATTCTGTTACACATAGAAAGTTATGTCACTTCTTTAACACAAACAAAGGTACATCACTGCTGTGACGTACAAAGGAACGTAACCCCTGTAACATGTACAAAGGTACAAAACCTGTAGAACATGTGCTAAAGTACATCACTTCTGTAAAATGAAGAAAGGCACATCACTTCTGTAACACGTACAGAGGTACATCACTTCTGGAGTATGTATAAAGGTACATAACCTCTGGAACATGCTCAAAGGTACATAACTTCTGGAACAGAAAGGCACATCACCTTTGTAACATGTTCAAAGGTACATCACTTCAGTAACATGTACAAAGGTACATCATCTCTTTAACATGTGCAAAGTTATCTCATTTCTATAGCATATACAAAGGTATGTAAGCTTTATAACATGTATTGAGGTACAGCACTTCTATAACTTGTACAAAAGTTCATCACTTCTGTACCATGAACAAAGGTACATCACCTCTGTAACAGGTAGAAAGGTACATCAATTCTTTAACATGTATAATGGTACATCACCTCTGTAACATATAAAAGGTTCACTTCTGTGACATGTACAAAGATACATCACCTCTGTAAGATGTGCAAATGTATGTCACTTTTGCAACATATACAAAGGTACATTGCCTTTGTAACATGCACAGAAGTACATTACCTCTGTAACACACACAAATGAGCATCACCTCTGTAACATGCACAAAGTTGTGTCACCTGTATAACATGTAGAAATAACTCTGTAACATGTACAAATGTGTGTCACCTCTGTAACCTGTACCAAAGTGCCTCACCTCTGTTACCTCTACAGAGGTGTGCATCATATGTAACCTGTACAATTTACATCAATTATGTAACCTGTACAAAGGTATGATACATCTGTTACCTATAAAAATGTGTATCAACTGTTTAACCTGCACAAAGGTGAGTCATCTCTGTAACCTGTACAAAGCTATGTCATCTCTGTAACCTGCACAAAGGTGCATCTCCTCTGAAACCTGTACAAAGGCACATCACCTCTGTAACCTGTATAAAGGTATATCACCTGTGTGGCATATACAATGGTACATCACCTCTATACCATGTACAAAGGTACATCACTCCTCTGACATGCACAAAGCTACATCACTGCTGTGACATGTACAAAGGTACATCACCTCTGTCATATGTTGAGAGATACATCATGTCTGTGATAAAGATACATCACCTGTGTGACATGTACAAATGTACATAATCTCTGTCGCATTTATAAAGCTACATCACCTCTGGAATATTTACAAAGCTACATCACCTATGGAACATGTGAAAAGGTACATCACCTCTGGAACATGTATAAAGGTACATGACTTCTGGAACATGTACAAAGGGTATTCACATCACCTCTGTAACATGTGCAAAGGTACATCAACTCTGTATCTTGTGCAAATGTACATCACTTCTGTATACATTTATGAAAGTATATTACTTCTGTACTCCTGTGCAAAGGTACATTAACTTTGTACACATGTACAAAGGTAAATCATCTCTGTACACATGTATAATGGTGCAGCACCTCTGTACACATACAAAGGTACATCACTTCTCTACACATGTGCAAAGGTACCTCACCTCTGTAACATGTACAAAATTACATCTACAAAAGCATATCACCTCTGTAACATCTATAATGGCACATCACCTGTGTAACATTTACAAAGGCACATCACTCCTGTAATATGTACAATGGCACATCACTTCTGTAACCCATATTGTGGCACTTCACCTCTGTAGCTTGCACAATGGCACCGTCACTTCTGTAAGATATACAGCAGCACCTCTAAAATGTGTACAACAGTACATCATCTCTGTTACACGTACAAAGGTACATAGTCTCTGTGACATGTGTAAAGTTAAAAAACATAAGTAACATATACAAATGTACATCACCTCTGTAACATCTAGAAATGTATAGACCTTCTGTAACATGTATTAAGATAATCACCTCTTTAATGAGTACAAAGGTTGCATTACCCCTATAACATGTGCAAAGGTACATCACCTCTGTGACATGTTCAAAGGTACATCACTTCTGTGACATGTACAAAGATACAACACCTCAGTGACATGTAGAAAGGAACATCACGTCAGTGACATATAAAAAGATGCATCACCTCTGCAACATGTACAAGGGTGCATCTCCTCTGCAAAATGTATATAGGCGGATCACCTCTGCAACATGTACAAAGGTGCATCACTTCTGCAACATTTGCAAAGTTATATCACCTCTGTGACATGTGCAATGGTATATCACCTCTGTAACATGTACACATTTACATCACCTCTGTGATGTGTACAAATATACATCACTTCTTTAACATGTATAAAGGTACTTCAGTTATGCAACATGTAGAAACATACATCACTTTTGAGACACATATAAAGGTACATCACTGCTTTGACATGTACAAAGGTATATCACCTGTGTAACATGTACAAAGGTTCATAAATTCAACATTTACAGAGGTAAAACATTTCTCCAAAGCCAACTTCATGCTTCTTAAGACAGAAGTGGTGAACTTCATGACACCCATGCAGATGAACAATACAGTTACGACTGCTGAATCCTACACAAATGCACTCTATAAGCACTTAAACGAGTGCATGAATCATGTTATCCCAAACAGAACCAAGACGCCATCCTCCAAAAAAAGGAAGCCGGTCTGGTGGTCCCCTGCCATAAACAAACTCTACAACAGAAGGAAGAAACCATTGCAAAAGAGAGTACAATCCCATGAGTGGAGGAGCTGTCTGGTCAGCCTCAGTAAGAAGCTGAGATCCCTTGTAAGATCCTCCAAAGCTATCTATGAAAACAAAATTGCCACCGATTCTAAGGGCAACCACAAAGCATTCTATAGCTATGTCAAGAATCTCAATGGCAACACCCAGATCTGTTCTGAGTTACAGAACAATGGCACAAAAATTACAAAACCAACTGATATTGCCAACATCCTGGCAGACAGGTTCATTGCTAACTTTACCCCCTCTCACATCCTAAAGGGCCCATATCTGTACAGGAAGAATACAGAGTCCCTGTAATCACATCTATGCAGGTAAAAGCTGCACTCTCTAAAACCAAAAACAGCATCCATGGGACCGGACAACATCCCAGGCTGCGTTTTGCACGAACATCAGTATGAACTGGCTCCCCACCTAAGCACCATGTTCAATCATAGTCTCACATCAGGCTTTGTGCCCATAAATAGTGCACAGCAACAGTTTTCCCACTTCACAAAGGGGGAGCCACCACTGATCTTAAAAACTATTGCCTTATTAGCCTGACGAGCCTGGTCTACAAGGCCATGAAACGTATCATCATGGAACTCATAAACAAAGACATTCATAACCTCCAAACTCTGGACCCCACCAAGTTCAGGTTTGTGAAAGGCAGCTCATGCCTTCTGAACCCGATCGACTTCTTTGAGGCAGTCATCAAAGCTGTAGATGTGGGTAAGGTGGTTCACACAACCTATCTTGACCTTGCCAAGGCTTTTGACACCATCCCCCACTCTGGAATTATAGATAAACTAACTAAACTAGGTATAAATCCCTATGTCACAAGATGGGTTGCCAACTGGCTCACTGACAGAACCCGCACTGTGAAAGTAGCAGGTTCCAAATCCAACTTCAGACAAGTGACAAGTGGAGTACCACAGGGTTCAGTCCTGGGTCCTCTCCTGTTTGGTATCTACTTTTCTGAAGTACAGGCTAACACAGAAGGTCTTTGGCTAATGAAGTTTTAGATGACTGCAAACTAGGAGCCATAATTGAAACTCCTAACGATGTGGACATCCTACAAAAGGGCCTCACTAAGACAGATGCCTGATGTCAAAGCCATGGCCTCAAGCTCAATGACAAAAAGTGCATTGTCATCCCTTTTGGTAAAAACTCTGTACCCATGAGCTACCACATAGGTGGTAGTCTACTAAATACCGAAAGTGTGATAAGAGACCTTGGGACACAGGTGGACAGTAGTCTCTCTTTTGATAATCACATCACCGCAGTAGTCAGGAAATCCTTATAGGTGGCACACCTCATCACAAAAGGTTTCTAATCGAGGAAAAAAGAGGTCATTGTTCCCTTGTGCTCGTCACTCATTAAACCCATTATAGAGTACAACGCCCCTTTTGGTATGTACCTCACAAGACATCTACAACAACTGGAAAGGCCACACAAATACCTCACAAAGAGGATTACTGGCGTCAAACAGATGCCCTATGCAGACCGTCTCAAAAAACTCCAGCTTTACTCCGTCGCATATCGTCTACTCAGAGACGATCTCTGCCTAACATACAAAGCTATGTCAAACCCAGAGCTGTTGGACATGCTCCACTTAAAGAAATCCCAATCCCTCCAATCTACATGCTCTAGGGACCTAAACCTTGTCACCACAATAAACAGAACATGCTGGAGGGATAGATTCCTGTCCCAGAGACTTCCCATACTCTGGAACAAACTACCTATCTATATCAAACAAAGCTCCTCATTAGCACTCTTCAATAAAATATCGATGATTGAATGGGAAATAGGAAATTCACCCCAGGGATCACTTCTGTGGCTCTGCTCGACAGGGGCACAGGAAAATAATTTTCTTGGGTGGTGAATGCTAGGATACCTTTTTGGCTGGGCTTGTATAAGCCCTATGGCTGATAGCCTAGTACCTACCTATGAAGCTGTGAACCTATGTAGCAGGACCGATATATCTTTGTATATGTTACAAGAGTAATGCACATTCGTATATGTTACAAAAGTGACATACCTTTGTACATGTTACTGAAGTGACATCCCTTTGTACATGTCACAGAGGTACTGCACCTTTGGCATGTTACAGAGGTGATGTACCTTTGTACATGTTATGGAAGCAATTTACCTTTGTACATGCTAGAGAATGGGTGCACCTTTTACATGCTAGAGAAGTGACTTACCTTTTTACACGTTACAGATCTGACATACCTTCATATATGTTACAGAAGTAATGTACCTCTGTACATGTGGAAGAGGTTATTTATCTTTATACATGTTACAAAAGGAATGCACCTTATGCATGCTACAGTAGTGGCTTACTTATGTACATGTTACAGAAGTGTTGCAATTTTATACGTTACAGAAGTGACATCACTTTGTACATGTTACAGAAGTGGTGTACCTTTGTACATCACAGGGGTGATGTACCTTTATACATGTTACAGAGATAATTTACCTCTGCACATGTGGAAGAGGTTATTTACCTTTGCATATGTTGCAGAGGTAATGTATCTTTGTACATATTACAGAAGTGATGTAGCTTTGTACATGTTCCAGAAAGGATGCACCTTTATGCATGTTCCAGCAGTGAGTTACCTTTGTATATGTTACAGTACTTTTGTACATGTCACAGTGGGGATGTACCTTTTTACATGAGAATTTATTTACCTTTGTATATGTTAAAGAGGTGACATACCTTTTTACATGTTACGGAAGTGATGCACCATTGTACATGTTACAGAAGTGATGTACTTTTGTACCTTTTTGCACCTTCCTGCATCTTCCAAAATTGACTTACATTTATACATGTTACAGAGGTGATGTACCTTTTAAATGTCACAGAGGTGATGTACATTTATATATGTTACAGACGTAATGTACCTCTGTACATGTGGAAGAGGTTATTTACCTTTATACATGTTACAAAAGGAATGCACCTTATGCATGCTACAGTAGTGGCTTACTTATGTACATGTTACAGAAGTGATGTTCTTTTGTACAAGTCACAGAAGTGAAGTACATTTATATATGGAACCTGACGTAAACCAGTAATGCAGGAAGGATACACACCAATAAAAATCAAAACCACACTGTTTTATTAAAAAACAAGAGCTAAGTGCTTTCGTTCCTGATGGAACTTTAGTAATCTACAAGTGTAGTACATCGCAGGATGCGCAGTAGCAAAGCCCGCCCCAAATACGCCTCCAGCCCTGTGGCGTAATTAATATTCAGCAACTGTGCCGAAAGCAACCCAGTTCTTTATTGTAGACATTCACTACCAAAAAAAGAAATGTTTTATTAGGGTCATAACACTAAAATGCATGTTGTACATCACATTTTAGTCAGTCAATCGAGTATGGGTATTGTAGTTTCTACTTTTGCATGCTGCTGGTCCGCGGCATTAGAATGTATGGGCATTAATCGGAAGCGAAGGCAACTGTGTGATAAAATTGAAACAACATGCTACTTTTTTGGAGGCATAGCTTGAATTTGCGTGAATCTTGGATACGTTGCACATCTCGCAAACTATCAAAAATGTTGTAATGTAATAGATGAAAATGTTTCCCGAGCATGGCAGCAGCACCATTGCACAGCACTTGTTCACTGCTGAACTGGTCACCTGGCCTTAAGGTATCAAAACCAGAAAAGAAGCGGGGGTGTGGGGGATGCAGTGCTCCCACAGGGGGGTGCAGGGGGGGCTTGCCCCCCTGAAAAAGGAGAAAAAGTAATAATTTCTATCAGGATGGCGTTCGTTGTGTGCATGAATGTCCATGCAAATTAACATGCCTGTCAATCTTCCTCGATATCCCCACCCATTTGGTGTGTCAATCACTGACGGCACGCCCAAAGCTGCGCAGAACTAAGTGCGAGATACTACACTTGTAGATTACCGGAACTTCTTCAGAACTCTACACTGTAACACATTTCCAAGTTTAAAAGCCATAAGATAAAAAGCACATGACCCCTAATTAACCAATAAAATTCACCTAGAGTTAATAAGCTTCAATTTCAACACAGAACTAATAGAAAGTACTTAATTTAGGCCAGGGTAATGGGTTGCATTTAGTCTTATTTGCCATTTTAACAAACACATATAATATTATATTCTGATATAAAAAATTGCACTTAGAGAACTGTTACTTGATTGAATTCATTCAAGTGAACTGTGTTCCCAAAGGGTTAAAGCTCTAGCAATACCCTAATGGAGCCAGTAACAACCCTGTGAAATGCTTAGGGAACTCCATGAGATTTTCCATAGAGCTGGATGTGACTTAATGAGAATAATGATCAAAAATAATAATGTGGAGCTTAATAGGCTATGTAAACAGACAGACGAACTTGATAAAAAAATCCAGGAAGACATTCTGTTTAAGTCTTATGAGACCAATTATTTTAACATTTTTAGTAATGTGGACAGGCAACGCAATAATATTCTGAATAAGAAAAATCCAAAAACTTAAATGGGATGTGGAGCAGTATTCAAGAAATGCAGCATATCTTAAGCCTCCCCCTTCCTTTGGAAACAATTGGACACAGCCAATCAGAAGGGGGTTGTGAAAGAAGTTCCACTTACTACTTCAGGAACTAACATTTCTAATTCTGAACATGGTGGTGAATCAATCCCTTTAGAGAATTAAGGGTTATGGAGATCAGAGAGACTAAGAAACAAAGAACGGGATCGTGGCATGGAACAATGACAGGAACAATATTGGAGAGAAGGGGTAAGACCCAAGGAGAATTGCTGGAACAGGAGGTAACACAATTTGAGTTGCTTAATTCTAATGACTCAACTGGCAGTGAAACAACTATTTTTCCCTATAGTGTGATTGTCAGTGATGAAGGAAACTTCAGAATATATAATTATTCTTCTAAAACTCTGACAAATCTCCATGCTAATTTGTTATCTAAGGGACTGTCATTTGTGCCTGCAAGGCGGGCAAATTTGGTGGATACTATTACTGACTTGAAGCTTTTTCTCATAAACTTAGCTTATCTATTTGGTATAACTACAGAACCAAAGTTAACAGTGACTTATACAGACAGAGTCTCTTTAACTCTCCATTGCATAATCTGATTCAGCAGTTTGAAGTTTTGTGAAACAGACATTAGGAACTTTTGGTAAATGAATGTCAAACAAAATTTTCCAATTTAAGTAGATGTGAAAGAAATTTATTAACTGAGGTTTGTGGGGATTCAAATATAAAAGTGATGAAACCAGATAAGGGAGGTGGGCTCATGTTTATGGAATAGCTTGATTATCTAAATGTCATGAGTCAACTTTTAATGACAGACACATATAGAAGTTTTCAGAAATGAAATTAATGTTGCTTATTCGAAAATTGATCAACTATTACAGGATATGTTTTTACAGGGGCAGATTTCTGAAAAGGAATTTGAATTTATGTTCAACCCTAAACTAGTTGTTGCCACAAATTTTTGGTATTCCGAAAATCCATTCTGTTATTAATAACCCACCTTTTTGGCCAATTGTAGATGGAGCAAGGTCTAAGACCTGTTTAATAGCAAAATGTTTACATACCAAATTAAAAAGTGGTTTGGAAAGAATAGAACACGTTTGTAGACACTCCTGGCATTTCTTAGGTAAATTGAGTCAATTCACTTTTGCTCCCGAATTAATTTTTGTGACTGTTGATGTACATAGTTTATTTTTGGTCATCCCACATCAGGAGGGTCTTGAATGGTTTGAGAATCAGGTAACCAAATATTTTCAACTAGAAAGTGGGAGGGTAATGGCCATGACATATTTAACAGAACTGGTGTTGAAAAAACATTTTTTACCATTTTGAAGGACAGTTTTTCAAGCAAAAACAGGAATGGCTATGGCGGCTGCCTGTGCCCCCATTGTTTATAAACTATGTCATGGCTGAATGGGAAGACTGACATGTTAAACAGTCCATATGAGGAATGGTGGGCTATTTATACCTGATTTTTGGATGACATTTTTATTTTGTGGAGGGATACCCTTGACAAATTGGAAAATTTCTTGTAGTATATAAACAATACTGTTGAATTTTTGACCTTTTCATCATGCTTTGATGTGAACAAAATTAATTTTTTGGATATTGAGATTTCTAAAGACTTTGAGAACAGTATATTTATATCTAACATATATTATAAACCAACATTTTCTAACACTTATTTGCATTTCTCCAGCTGGCATCTGGTGCACCAGAAAAAATCTGTTGTGAAGGGACAGCTGGTGAAATTAGCTAGAATGGTATCCGAGATAGATACATTAAGGCATGAATGTGAGGTTTTGATGAGCATGTTTTTAAGGAGGGGGTACCCCTTGGAGTTTGTAGAAGAAATAAAGAAGGAATTTTTTCACCAAAAGGGAGAATGAGTATTTTTCAACCTATTCTACGTGGTGGAGAACTTATGGGTAAAGTTGTTGAAAAGGATAATCTACCACAAAATAATAATAACAAAAAATTTTTATATCCACATTTAGTTTGGATAGCAAAGCGCTACAGCTATCGGAAATAATGGAATGTATTTAAGGAAGATGAGAATGTTAGTGCAAAAATGGGAGAAAAACCCATAATGATTTATACAAAGAACAAGTCATTTAAGAATTGGTTAGAATGGGGGCTTAAGGGTGAGCAACAGCTTACAAATATGGGTATGAAAAAAATGTGTCTGTTATGCTCAATGCCCCTATATTCTTAGTGGTAATGAATTTGTTATTAGAAATATTACCTACAGGATTGAAGGAAGATATAACTGTAACAGCTTGACTGTGGTATATCTTGCTCAATGCAAACAATGTCCAGCCTTCTATGTGGGAAAAACCTCCA
This sequence comes from Protopterus annectens, assembly GCF_019279795.1. Taxonomy (NCBI): domain Eukaryota; kingdom Metazoa; phylum Chordata; order Ceratodontiformes; family Protopteridae; genus Protopterus; species Protopterus annectens. The sequence continues at coordinate 1,835,348,177 of NC_056735.1, forward strand.
GGAGGCTAAAAGATCATATTTATGAACATTGTTTATACATTAAAAAACATAAAACCACTAATGTTCTTTACAGACACTTGATGTTTAATTCTAACCATTCTTTTGTTTTTTGATAATCAATAAAATTAAAAAGGATTTACAGGGCAGGGTAGTGGATGAACATTTGGTTAAAATGGCAAATAAGACTAAATGCAACCCATTACCCTGGTCTAAATGAAGCACTTTCTATTAGTTCTGTGTTGAAATTGAAGCTTATTAACTTTAAGTGAATTTTATTGGTTAATTTGGGATCATGTACTTTTACAATGTAGAGTTCTGAAGAAGTTCCATCAGGAATGAAAGTGCTTAGTACTTTTTTTTTTTTTTTTTTTTTTAATAGAACAGTGTGGTTTTGATTTTTACTGGCATGTATCCTTGCTGCATTACTGGTTTATGTTAGGTTCCTTGTTTGTGTCTTAATTCTTAAGCAGTACCTTTATATATATTACAAAGGTAATGTACTTTTGTACATGTGGAAGAGGTTATTAACCTTTGTACATGTTTCAGCGGTGATGTACCTTTGTGCCTGGTACTGGAGTGATATACCTTTATACATGATAAAGAGGTGATATACCTTTGTGCATGATACAGAAGTGATGTACCTCTATGCATGTAACAGGAGTAATGTAACTTTGTACATGTTGCAGGAGTGATTTACCTTTGTACATGTACATTTTTACAGGTTATAGGAGTCATGTAACTTTGTTCATATTACAGAAGTGATGTAGCTTTGTACATGTTATAGGAGTGATGCACCATTTTACATGTTACATAGGTGATGCACCTTTGTTTGTGTTACAGATGTGATGTGCCATTCTACATGTTACAGCAGTGATGTATCTTTGTACTTGTTACAGAGGTGATGTACCTCTATACATGTCACAGAAGTGATGTACGTTTGTGTCTGGTGCAGAGGTGCTGTGCCTTTGTACATGTTACAGTAGCGATATACCTCTGTTTGTGTTACAGGAGTGATTTTCCTTTGTACATGTTACAGAAGTGATGTACCGTTCTACACGTAACAGAAGTGATGCACCTTTCTGCATGTTAAAGACATGATGCACCATTATATATGTTACAGAAGTGATGCACCTTTGTATATTTCACAGATGGGGTGTACCTTTGTACATATTACAAAGGTGATGTATCTTTGCACATGTTACAGGAGTGATTTACCCTTGTACATGTTACAGAAGTTGTGGACCTCTTTGTATGTTACAGGAGTGATGTACCTCTGTACATGTTATGGTATTTACCTTTTTACATGTTACAGAAGTGATGCACATTTTTACATGTTCCAGAAGTGACATATTTTTTACATGTTACAGAGGTGACATGGCTTTCTACATGTTACAGAAGTGTGATGTATTTTTATACATGTTACAGAAGTGATGCACCTTTACACATTACAAAAATGACATACCTTTGTACATGTTACAGAGGTGATGTACTTTGCGCATGTTACAGTGGTGATGTACCTTTGTGCATGTTACAGAGGCGATGTACTTTTGTACATGTTACAGAGGTGATGTACCTTTATACATGTTACACAAGCAAAGTAGCTTTAGACCTGTAACATAACTGATGTACCTTTGTGCATGTAACAGAAGTAATGTACCTCTGTACACGTACCAGGAGTGATGTGCCTTTGTACATTTCAAGATTCATTTAATTTAACTTAGTTTGTACATGTTACAGAAGTAAAATACTTTTCTGCATGTTACAGGAGGGACATACATTTTTACATGTTACAGAGGTGATGTACCTTTGTGTATTTTACAGAGATGATGCACCTTTGTATATGTTACAGCAGTGACATACCTTTATACATTGTACAGCATTCATGCACCTTTGTACATCTTACAGAAGTTATACACCTTTGAACATGTCAAAGAGGTGATGTGCCTTTGTGCATGTTATAGACATGATGCACATCTGTATATGCTACAGACGTTATCTACCGTTGTACATTTTACAGAAGTGAAGTGCCTTTGCACATGTCACAGAGCTGATGAACCTTTTTGCATGGTACAGAAGTGATGTACTTTTATACATATTACAGAAGTGACATACCTTTGTACATGTTACAGAACTGATGCCCCCTTGTACTTGTTACAGAACTGACATACCTTTGCACATGTTAGAGAAGTGATGTACCTTGCTACATATTACAGAAGTGATGTGCCTTTGTACATGTTGCAGGAGTGATTCACCTTAGTACATGTTACAGAGGTAAGGTACCTCTGCACATGCAAAAGAGGTTCTTTACCTTTTAACATGTTAAAGAGGTGAAGTAGCTTTGTACATGTTACAGAAGTTATACACCTTTGTGCTTGTCACAGAAGTGATGTACTTCTGTACATGTTACAGGGGTGATGTACCTTTATACATTTTACAGGAGTGATTTATCTTTGTACATGCCACAGAGGCACTGTACCTTAATACATGTTACAGAGTTAATGTACCTCTGTACATGTGGAAGAGGTTATTTACTTTTGCACATTACAGAAGTGATGCACATTTATAAATGTTAGAAGTGATGCACCTTTGTACCTGTTACATAGGTGAAATACCCTTGTACATGTTACAGAAGGGATGTACCTCTGTACATGTTACAAGGGTGGTGTACCTTTATACATGTTACAGGAGTGATTTACCTTTGTACTTGTTACAGAATTGATGCACCTTTATAAATGTTACAGAAGTGACATACATCTGTGCATGTTCCAGAAGTGTTGTACCTTTGTTTATTTTACAAAGGCAATGTATCTTTGTATATGTTACAGAGGTTATGTACCTATGTACATGTTACAGAGGTAATATGCCTTTCTACATGTGTGAAGTACCTTTGTATGTGTCTCAGAAATGATGTACCTTTGTACATGTCACAGAGATTATGTACGTTTGCATTTGTCACAGTGGTAATGTACCTCTGTACATGTCACAGAGCCAATGTACCTTTGTACATCACAGAGGTAATGCACCTTTGTACATATTACAGAAGTGATGCACCTCTGTACATGTAACAGGAGTAATGTACCTTTCTACATGTTACTGGAGTGATTTTTCTTTGGATGTGTTACAGGAGTGTTTTACCTTTATACATGTTACAGGAGTAATGTACCTTTGTACATATTACAGAAGTCACGTACCTTTGTACATGTTACAGAACTGATATACCTTTGTACATGTTACAGGAATGATGCACCTTTTTTATATGTTACAGAGGTAACGTACTTTTGCATGTGTCTCAGAGGTGATGCATCTTTTTACATGTTGCAGAAATGAACCTTTATACAAGTTATATGAGTGATGTACCTTTGTGCATGTTACAGAAGTTATTCATGTTTGTACAATAGAAGTGATGTAACTTTGTGCATGTTACAGAAGTTATGCACCTTTACAAATGCTAAAAAAGTGATGTACCATTGTATTGTTGCAGAAATGATGTACCTTTGTACATGTCACAGAGGTGATGTACCATTGTACGTGTTACAGAAGTGATGTACCTCTGTACATGTCACGGGGAGATGTAACTTTATACATGTTACAGGTGTGATTTATTTTTTTACTTGCTACAGACATGATGCACCTTTATAAATGTTACAGAAGTGACGTACATTGGTACATGTGACAGAAGTGATGTACCTTTGTAAATGGTACAGAGTTGATGTACCATTTAATTGTTACAGTGGTAACATACATGTGTACATGTTATACATGTTATGTACCTTTGTACATGTTCAAGAGATAATGAACATTTGTATGTTATAGGATTGATACACCTTTGCACATGCTACAGGAGTGACATAGATTTGTAAATGTTACACATGTGATGTACCTTTGTACATATAACAGAACTGATGTATGTTTGTACATGTTAGAGAAGTGATGCCCCTTTATATATGTTATAAAAGCAACATACCTTTGTACATGTTACTGAAATGATGTTCCTTTTTACATGTCACAGAGTGGATGCACCTCTGTATATGTTACAGAGGTGCATCCATTAGGCACCCTATTCAACCAAAGCCTGAGTACTGGCTTTGTCCATGCCGGGTGGAGGACAGACACTGTCATCCCTTTACACAAAGGTGGAGCATCCACCGATCCAAGAAATTATAGACCCATCAGCCTAACTAGCCTGATCTGTAAGGTCATGGAATAGATTTTCATGGACCTCATTAACAGGGACATTGGCAACCTCGACCCCACACAGTTTGGTTTTGTCAAGGAGAGGTCATGTCTATTAAATATGGTCAACTTCTTTGAGACAGTCACCAAAGCCAGGAATGAGAGGAAGATGGTGCACACCTCTTACCTTGACCTGGCCAAATCCTTCAACATTATTCCCCACTCAGGCATAGTAGATAAACTCTCTCAACTAGGCATCACTCCATATGTTATTAGATGGGTAGCAAACTGGCTCACTGATAGAACCCACCTAATCAAAATAGAAGAAGCCACCTCAAGCATACCCCAGGGATTGGTTGTGGGGCCTTTGTCATTTGGGATATACTTCTCTGAGGTACAGGCTGAAACCAGTGGGCTATGGCTGACAAAGTTTGCAGATGACTGCAAGCTGGGTGCAGTCATCAATTCCCCAAGTGATGCGGATGTCCTCCAAAAGGGTCTCACCAAACAAATGACTGGTGCCAGAAACATGGCCTCATGCTGAATGCCAAAAAATGCATCATCATCTCCTTTGGGGAGAGTGATGTCCCCATATATTATCACATTAATAACAATGTCCTAAGTACACAATCAGTAATGAGGGATTTGGGCACCCAGGTTGATATCAACCTGACTTTTGACCACCATGTTGCTTCCATTGTATGGAAAGCTTTCTACATGGCCCACCTCATAAGGAAGGGTATCTCATCCAGGGACAAAGAGGTCATAACATCCCTGTATTCTTCCCTTATAAGGCCAATTATTGAGTACAACACCCTTTTCGGCATGCATCTTGGAAAGCACATGCAGTAGCTGGAGAGACCACAGAGGTTCCTCGCCTGGAAAATCCAATAGACTCCCTCTCCATGTCAGGCAGAGTATGTCATTATCCCTTTTTAAGCACAACCTGGATAACTGAATGGGAAACAGAAAATACACCCCTGGGATTCCACCTGTGTCCCTGCTGGACAGGGGCTTTGGGTGCTGACTTGTCTAAACATGGGCTAAACACTTGGCTAGGCTTATAAGGACCTCAAGGACAATAGCCTAGTAACCTCCTAATCTCTTATGTACATTTGTATGTGATGTACCTTTGTACATGTTGCAGGAGTGATTTATCTTTGTACATGTTACAGAAGTGATGCACCTTTATACATGTTACAAAAGTAATACATCTTTATAACTGTTTCAGGAGTGTTGCACCTTTGTACCTGTTACAGAAGTGAAGCATCTTTGTTCCTGTTACAGAGATGATGTACCTTTGTACCTATTACAGAAGTGATGTACCTTTGTACATGTTGCAGAAGTGATGCACCTTTGTACATGTTACAGATGTGATGTACCTTTATACGTTACAAAAGTAACACACCTTTTTAACTGTTTCAGGAGTGTTGCACTTTTGTTCCTGGTACAGAAGTGATGCATCTTTGTTCCTGTTACAGAGATGATGTACCTTTGTACCTATTACAGAAGTGATGTACCTTTGTACATGTTGCAGAAGTGATGCACCTTTGTACATGTTACAGATGTGATGTACCTTTATACGTTACAAAAGTAACACACCTTTTTAACTGTTTCAGGAGTGTTGCACTTTTGTTCCTGGTACAGAAGTGATGCATCTTTGTTCCTGTTACAGAGGTGATGTACCTTTGTACCTATTACAAAAGTGATGTACAAGAAGTGATGTGCCTTTGTACATGTTACAGGAGTGATGCACCTTTATATGTGCTACAGAGTTTCTGTACCTTTTACCATTTTACAGAGGTGGTATATCTTTGTACATGTTACAGAGGTGACATACCTTTGCACCTGTTATAGAGGCGACATATCTTTGTACATGTTACAGGAGTTATGGTGTGACTTTTTTACATGTTACAGTAGTGACATACCTTTGCACGTGTTATAGAGGCAAAATATCTTTGTACATGTTACAGGGGTGATGGTGTAACTTTTTTACATGTTACAGTGGTGACATTCCTTTCATAATTTTTATTCTGGTGTAATGTTAACTGTTCATGTCAAGTGAGTAAACTTCAAATACATTTCCATTAAAAAAATAGTATTACTATGACATATAGAAACAATTTAAAGTTGCTGGTAAATGTAATTCATCTGCATTATTTTAACGAACCACTAGATTATATGTATAGACACATATGTCCCAGCATTGTTTTATTGTATTTATCATACCTTTAAAGCTGTAAATATAGGAATCTGAAGTACAACTGCCGGTATACATTCAAAAGTTTGTCGGCAACGTCTACGACGCTGCTTCCACGAATCGCGGACCGCGAAAGTCAAAAACTGTGAAAGAAAAAGCCGAATTACAAAACCTCGCCCCATTTTTGACCCATGGTAGCACTCGTTTCAGTGGTGGAGCGATCCGGGAATGTCGAATTCAACATAGTTACAACATTTAGGACAGTCGATGTGACGGAATTCGACATAACGTTTCATGGTAACGGACGTTCGGAAATGTGTGCTCGCACACATGAATGTATACCCAACTGCCTGCACCAATATTTTACAACTTTTTATTTAAATTACAGATGTTGGAGAGCAGTTTTATTATATATAGTTATACAACAAATATTCTTTTCCTTTTAAATATGTGACGGACAAAACATATATAGTTTTTTGTTTGTTTTGTTTTTAGGGATCACTCTGCATAGCAATACAGTTTTGAACTTAAAATGCAGTGGTCAGATCATACTTTGCACGACCAGCAGTGTGGCATTTCAGATACACTGGCATGGTGTTGGGAAACAGTAAACTTTCTTTAATTGCTGCTGTTGAATTTCACTGAAGGCATTCGCTTTAAGTATGCATACTTTGCTGTACGGTGACAAAATTACATCACAGTCACGGCCGGTCTTATGCAGAGGTCAACTAGGTGACTGCCTGTGGCACTGTGCATGTAAGTGCATGTACCTCTCAAATGCCCCAAATTTGGTAGAAATTCCAAATGTCTTTAAATAACAGAGTGCCACAGAATTATGAGTTTCCCCTTCAATTACAGTTTCGTTGCTCTTATTCCTCTCCAATCAAACGTGGTGACCTTAGTAGAACACTGCCTGTGGTTGATTCAGAGTCAAAGGGAAGCTGCACCAGGAGGTTGAATGGGTATGAAAATGATTGTTACTTTGCTGTAACATACTAGTGTGAAAACTGCAAATCCAGATCTAATCTGCATTCTAAGGCAAGGAGTGTTTTGTGTGTGTGTGTGTGTGTGTGTGTGTGTGTGTGTGTGTGTGTGTGTGTGTGTGTGTGTGTGTGTGTGTCTGGGTTTGGATTAGCCTCTGTTATTTTTTTGCTGTAATGTGTTATGCTCATTTGGAAATACCTTTTTATTTTATTTTTAACTTTGCTGTTTCAGAAATAGCAGAAGTCTCTCCCGAGCCATTTTGTGTGTGTGTGTGTGTGTGTGTGTGTGTGTGTGTGTGTGTGTGTGTGTGTGGCTCACGTGTCATATTTCCACTCTAAACTTTGCCTTGATTTTGCAGAACAAACCTGATTTTGTCTTGAAACCCTATTCCTCATAAAAGTTTTTATTTCATCATACAACAGTTAGGATTACTGACAATGAATAGCATGAGCTAATAGTGCCACATACTTCTTACTGCTCAAGAAAAGCATGATGATGAAACACCTGACTGATTATAGTCAGTCAGGAAGTCCAGACAATGGAGTTATATCCTTCTTATTGTTCAGAAAATGGATGTTGATGCAACCCCCCCTTGTAATATAACCATGGTTACCTGCATCAAGTGTGAGGAAGCGAATGCTGCCTAGTAAAAACTTTTTTAATACAATACTGCAAGGTGAAACAATGGAGTTGAGGAAATTAGAAACCTGTGAGATGCATGCTATGTGTACAGGGCATTTTTAACCTTCATTTCGACTTGGTGGTGTAACCTGAGCTAAAGACTTTTGCCATCAGCCAGATGGTGACAATGTACACTTAGTCTAGACTGTCCACTGTGTTTATTAAAGACTAATGAATCTGACCATGTAGATGACCTTAACAAAAAAAATGATGTAGGAAGCCTGCTGCTAAACTGGACTTTTCTCATTACATCAATACTGAAGGAGGATGTTATTGCTAATGACTATTTACTGTTTTACTGTTGTAGTTGAAACTGCTGTTTACAGTGTCCAAGGACTCTAGGCACTGGCACACTGTATGAAATGCTAAGTGAAAGGCTTTTTACTTCCATACTCCTCCTTTCATCTAGGTTCACATCCTCATTTATTTAAAAAAGTTACTGACAACTAGGAAATTACCAGTTATAATGTTTTCACTGTGTCTTTTCTAATCATTAGCTTTTAAATACGTAGGATGTAAATCTGTGTGAAGGTAGGGGGTATAAATGTAAAAGGCATTATCCTATTATCGCATAAAGGTTTTAGTACTACTAACCTTAAGCTGCACACATTATATATTTGCACAACATTTCCTATAAGTTCATATTTTTCTGGCTTTTTCCTTAAGATGATCCTGTTTTGTAACATCATAGTCTGTCACAATTAGATTAAAGATAAACATGCAAACATTTCATTATGTTGTCAGATGTGGAGACAGAAAATGAGAGTCAAACCTGATCAGCACAAAACTTTTGTAATTCTATATATGGGTTTGAAACAAAAAAAAAATATTAGCCATTATAGTAAAATGGAAGACTGTTTGTAGTGAGAAATATAAAGTGAAATGTGTGATTTTATGACATTGCACAAATAGCATCATTTGTAACTCAAAAGTAGATGAAATGTTCCACAACATAAAAAATTGCTTACTTACTGTCTTTGCCAATTGCACGTTTAAAGGAAAGATAACAAGTGCCCTACTTCAGGTGTATTATTTTATGCACCTGCAGTGTTTTGGTACAGCAAGGCACTGATAGTTTGCTATGTTACCTAAGTGTGTGTGTGTGTGTGTGTGTGTGTGTGTGTGTGTGTGTGTGTGTGTGTGTGTGTGTGTGTGTGTGTACTCTTGTATGCATCCTTGTTTGGGGGAGGGGGTGATAATTTTAAATTGTTAATTTTCTTGGTTTCCCTAATCTCTGTCTCTCAATCCCGAGATCTCTCAGTGCACACATTTGACTTCTCTTGTTCATGCAGTAGGTTATCAGTTTGAGAGCTTTAAAGTTATTTTCTGTACTCCTACACCAGGTTTAATGTGCTCCAAAAATGGTTGGTACCTTTTTAGTAAGGATAACATTTTACTGTTTCTGCATCACATTTCATTAAGCACAAAAGTCTTCCTTGACTTCTGGTAGTTATTTATGCAGATGAACATTCAGTGGTACTGCTTGAGAGAAATAAATAACATAACATTTTAATTAACAAAATCATATGAATGGCCTACAACATACATATTAAAGTTATTAATAGAAAATAAAACAACTTCCCAGTGCTTATACATATCATATTAAAGTTATTAACGGAAAATAAAAAATGCATTCCCAAAGTAAAAAGTACACACCTGCTATCTGTCTGATTTTGCAAAATTCAAGTCTACTTCACTGTTACAGTGTTACTTTTTCCATATTAATCAGAGCCCTGGGATGGTGTTAGTTGGGGGATCTACTGCTACTACAATATTAGATGTGGGCACTGCTTGTAATGCATGAGAGTTTAGTCTGAAATAAAACAATCAGTGAAGAGAGGTAAAGGACAAGGAATGAAGAATTTTCTGTGTGGAATGCATGGCACAGAATTCCTACTAATTCTGTGTGTGTGTGTGTTTTTTACTTTTTGAACTAATATTTTTGAGTGAAGTATTATCCAGTAAGCCTGTTGGAAGTGGGAGAGGTTAAGCATCTAGCTGGACAAATATTTATGTTATTAGCTGTCCAGATTTTGGCCAGATGTTCCTTGTTATTTATTTCCCATCAAAAATACAAATCTCTAATGCCTGGCTTTAGCAACTAAAAATTACAAGGTACAGAGGTCAAAACTATGAGACATTCTGCAAAATTCTAGACAAGAGGTGAAAGGAATGGAGCACTAAGATGAGTGTTAATGCTATTTTATACAATAATGCTGACAGTAATCAACCAGAAGTTTTTGGTAATGTTTCTGGCTTTTAAAAGCTGCTATTGCATTAAAGAGAGATTGTGATCGACTGATCAATCCCTCCAACACTTTATGCCGGGGCAGTTGCCCCTCTAGCCCCACCCTAGCTATGCTATTGAACAATATTACATAGCCATCAAACATTGTGGTTGTAACTGTTAGGTGGGGGTTAGGGTTGGCTGGATGAAAGTCACTAACCTTATTGTGATTTGCTCGGCTTAAACAGTCACTATCTTGCTTTGCAGGGCTAGTGTGCATTTGTGAAAAGTAAGATGGACTACTTAACTGAGCACTGGCTGATATAAAGGCGGAGTATGTATAATTGTTGTGACTGTCTTCTGTGGAGGAAAATGGCTAGCTGCATGCTACTGTTTGCTTGTTATTCTGGCTTTGTAGGACTAATGTGATTATGTAGTTAATTTGTGTAATACATTCAAGGCCAACATGGCTCTGCACCCCTGCACCAGCTTAGTAATGGCTGCTAACCCTAATGCTACCCCTTCCCCCAACTCTAACCCTACAACTCACCTTCATAAAAACCTTCCCATAACACTGCCACTACACAAAACATACTCAGACACACAAACAACACAATATCTATCCCCTAACCTAACCCTGATTCTAACCCTAAAATACACAAACTCGCACACAAACATACAACACCTATCCTTCACTCAGCTCCAACCCTAATTCAAACTCACATACACATGCACCAAGACTGTCACCCCTCCAACCCTACTTAGCTGTCTTGACATTACACACCATCGATATTTCCACCCCTTGGGTATCCATACAGTCAACATTAAACCACACCCCCTGTGGTTGTCGAAGAAATAGCATTTGACAAAATGCTGTGGATCTCTACATATATATTTATATATATATATATATATATATATATATATATATATATATATATATATATTTATGTATATATATATATATGTATATGTATGGATCAACTGCGGTGGTGGTGCTGCGGTAGCGTTGTCGCCTCACAGTAAGACGTTGTCCAGTTCGATTCTCAACTAGAGCGTCTTCTGTGTAGAGACATGCGTGAATGGGCGTACCTTCGTTGAAGGTTGTGCGTCAGAGCTGGCAACTCGGTACGTAAAAATCTACTGCCAATCATTAGCGGACCGGAGTTCCGCTGTGGCGACCCCTAACCGGGAAAAGCCGAAAGACACAACAACAATGTGTATATGTATGGATCTATTGTGTATGACCGAACCACCATGCTGTCAAAAGTGTCAAAGGTAAAACACCAACAAAAAAGTTTTATCACACACAACAGTGAAAAAAAAATGATTTCCTCTCCCAATATTAAAACTAAAAACCCTGTAACATTAGCCTCAAATTTGTATGATAGTGACAGTGTTACTGGAAGGTTTTAATGATGATAGGGTGTAGGGTTAAGCTTGGAGGAAGGGGCAACATTATGGTTAGGGTTAGCACCCATTACTAAAAGGGGCAGGGGGACTCCACCCTCTTGCACCACCTTAGTAATGGGTGCTAACCCTAACTTTAATGCTGTCCCTTCTCCCAACCCTAACCCTACTCCGTAACATTCACAAACAACACTACATTTAACCCCTAACCTAACCCTTACCTTTTCCCAAAAATACACAAATTCACACACAAACACAGAACACACATCCTTCACTCATCTTCAGCCCTAACCCCACCCCTCACTTATCTGTATCTACATTCCATACCATTGACATAGCCACCTTTTGGCCATCTGTACCACTGATATGAAATTACACCCCTGTGTTTGTTGAACAAACGTATATTCTGTCAAATGCAGTGGAACCATATATATATATATATATATATATATATATATATATATATATGTATATAAAATCAAAATTACAACAAGGAAGATTCCCACTAAAGCGCAAGCAAAGCCAATACCACCAACATGGCCAGAATAATTCCTTGTCCTTCTTAAGGTACAGCAATTCAAGATCTTATGAACGGCTGTAAAAACCCAAAAGCGCTTATCCATTTTTAATACTTATGCTTATTTTATTAAAGATTTACGGATTTTACCACATCATGATGCTTTTATGGATTTTGTCTTAAATTGCTGGCTGAGAAGCACTCAAGTGTAGCAGTTGTTTGCTGCGCATGCACAGTGTGGCTGTGGATGCTCGACCGTTAGTTAGACAATTGTGTTTGGTGGGCTTACCACTCAATTGTCCTACCTCACAACTCCATTTTTTCACAGAATGTTAAATTCTCTGCAGCATAGTTTTGGTCTGGTCCTCATGAAATGCGTGGTTTAATTTCTGGTGAGTCATGGAGGACTGAAGGCACTAAATAATAACACATATTTGAGTTTCAGGGTGGCACAGTGGTGCAGCAGATAGTGTTCTCACCTCACCACAAAAGGTTCACTGGTTCAATTCTTGGCTGGTGTGCCTTCTATGAGGAGTCTGTATGTTGTCCCTGTGGTAGCGTGGGTTTCCTCTGGGTGCTCTGGTTTCCTCCCACATTCCAAAGACATGCAGTAGGTAGATTGGACACACTAAATTAGCCATAGATATGAGTGTGTATGCTAGTGTGTGGTGTGGAAGAACTACTGTGGCAGGGTTAGCCACCCAGTGGTGAAAACCTTGGCTCTAGCTGAGTGTCACTGTTGAAGTGACACCCTAACCCCATCTGCAAAAAATAAAAAAAGGGGTTGTGGCTAGATTCCTAGATGGATTTCAGTTTCAGACTTTAAACCCTTCAGAAAATTAATTCTAACATATAACTTATTAGTTAGCTACTTTTTACATTATAAAAGGAATATTTAAAATGTGTCCCTATTTTTTTGGGCTTTGTCCACCATTATATTCAGCATTGTCTGGATTTCTAAGTGCTAAGATTGTGAGAGGTAGGCATTTTAGCTAGCTGACTTGATGAAAAAGGTTGGGGGTTGGCATTTCGGTTAAAGGGTACTCTACAGATACAAGGTACAGGGTTGAATTTATTATTGCCTGCTTTTGGGTATGTAGTTTTCCATAGGGGTAGGCTGTATCTACATTTCCTGTGCTAAGATGTTGAGAAGTATACAGGCATCTGCTGTGTGGGTTTGTTGGTTAGGCCACTGTTTTTTGAGGTATGATCCCTTTAAACCATTGAGTCATTGTTTCAAGGTTAATACAAACAGCCAGCTGGGTTTTAGCTGCCGGTGAAGGTTGTGCAATTAGTGTAATCATAGCTAAGAGTGTGGTATAAAGTGAGATTGTTGCCATACACAATTTTAGTACAGATATTGAATGTAGGAAGCATGTGGTTGCCTGAATTTTGAGGCAGGTCCACTTGCTTTCAGCAGGCTCAGTGTTCACCAGCCATTGTTTTTGTTCCCCTTACTTCCTGCCAGTGTTGTTGACTTATGTGGTGGAAAACAAATTCATTTTTGTAAGAGCAATAGCTAGTGACATAGAGAGTATGGATTTTGCACTATTTTCTTTGGTCAAGGCTTAGATACTGTTTTTTTTTCTTCTTCTGTGCTATTTATGTCTTTCTTTTGCAGATGGCAGGTTCCCACAACCTGAAGGAGAGATGGACAGGTATTGTGGCTCAAGCGGAAGAGTTGTTTTAAGAAGTTCCAGTGGAAGAGTCCTCTACATCAGATTGTTCCAATATGGTTGGAAAGAAATGACAAGCACATTCAGCAAGAAAGACTCCTGCTGCCAGAGGAAACCAAGCCAAGAAGACAGCAGTTGGCTCTGTCACTGATGATTTGGCTATTGGACTGAGTTTGGATGTGGTTGCAGGTAATGATATTATGTCAGGGTTAGGTATAAGTAACATGGAATTGATGGCTCCTGGGTGTGGGGGTTCTTTGAGGAAAGTTAAGCCATGGATCAGTTGTTGAAGTGGGAAGGGAGGCACCCAGATATTTGGCTGGCCACTGGCCACAGTGACTGATAGCTTGAGTGACTCCTCCTGGCTAGGTAAGCTGGGGGTGAGGTGGATGGGAGTATGCTGGGTTACATGGTCTGCATGCAGATTTTCTCATATTTGTTCAGTATGTTCCGGGGTGCATGCAGCATCACAGTGTGGCTGTTGGGAGGGGAATCCAACACACGCAGGTCACACGCTAACCAATATTGGGTCATTCCCCTCCATGGTGCAAGGTCTTCAGAGCTTTATAGAGCATGGTATTTTGGGGACAGAGGGGAGGTATATTCTTTTGAGGGCATAAGAGCAAGACGGCTTTCCCATTCGCCCATTAAGGCGCAGGTATTGCACCATATGTTGGTTCACTTTCCTGAGCCCCTGATCACTGCTGAGCTGATTTTGGGGTTTTTATCAGGGTTTTCTATTTTGGGTTTGGTTGGGAAGGAGGTGCATGCTGGCAGTTTGTTTGGTCCTTTTGATTACCCTCCTTTTGTGAACTTCAAAGTGTTACCATTGGGGTTGGTCACTAAGAAGACACCTGGTGAATTTGAGATGATTCACCATTTGTCTTTCCCACAAGGCGAATCGGTCAACAATTTTATCTGCAGAGCGGATATAAAAGTTAGTTACGTGTCACTGGATGATGCGATAGTGATAATTAAAGGATTTGGGGATCTTTGGTTAGTAAAGGTTGATAATGAGTCTGCGTTCCATTTGCTGCCCATGTATGAAGATGAGTGGCTGTTACTTGTATGGTAGTAGACGATAAATTTTATTTCGACAAGGCTATGCTTATGGGTTGTGCAGTGGCTTGTGCCACATTTGAGAAATTTAGCTCTGTGCTTCACTGTGTCTGGCAGCAATAGGTGGGTACTAAGAAAGCTGTTCATTACCTTGATGACATTCTTTTAGTGGGTGAGGGTTTTAAGGAGCTACAGAAATAATGCAGGCATTCATTGCTATGTGCAAAGAGTTGGGAGTTCCACTGGCTAAGCAGAAGTTGGAAGGCACTGCTAAGGCTTTATTTTTTTTAGGTTTGACAGTGGATGCTGAGCGGGCCTTGTATTCTCTTCTGTTTGAGAAGATAGAGCAATTGAAAGTAAAGACTGTGTGGATGATATCTAAAGATAAAATGTGGATTAGGGATGCCATGGAACTTTTGGGTCTCTTGAACTTTGCATGTTTGGCAATTAGTCCCTGTTCAGATGTTTTGTAGGTTGGTGACATTTTTGTTAAAAGGGGAGAGAAGCACGCATCATCGGGCAAGGGTTAGCAAGCTTGTGCAAGCAGATTTAGAATTGTGGTTGTCTTTTTTGGACTATTTCAATGGGTGTCTCATTTTGGCAGAAAGACTAGGTCAGTCAGGATGAATTGCAATTTTTCACAGATATTGCAGGGGGAAAGGAATGGGGAATATTTTAACAGAGAATGGTTTGCAGTTTGTTGGCCTGATGATTGGGAGGAGTGGAAGAAAGATGTGGCTTTTTTTGGAATTGGTGCCTATTTGGGTGGCGTTGGTGGTTTGGCAGGAGCAATTGCATTACAGGGAGGTGTTTTTTAATTCAGACAACTTGGCAGTGGTGCCAGTGTTAAAGTCAAAAACTCCAAAAATCTAGGCTACTTTTGTTAGTTTTATAGACATTGGTTTTGCAAAGTTTGATAAATCTTTCTTTTTGGGTGTACATTTACTGGGTAAAAAGAATTTGATTGCTGACAACCTTTGTCATTTTCAGTTTCACAGCTGGTCCAGGAGGCTCAAGGTGAATCAGTTGTGTTGCCAAAGGAGGTATGGTGAGTTGAGCTGAAATGGCAGGTGTAGGCAAATTAATTCAAATATGTCAACATACTCAGCAATCATGGGAAGATTCAATGAGGAAGGGATGTGGTAGACCTTTATCTGCATTTGGTGAATTTGTATTGCAGTTACCTTAGGAGGAGAAAGTTTGATCGGTGAATTTGTTGCATTATTGGGATAAGGCATTGATGAAAGGGCAAGTGGTTCAGTCAGTTAAGGTAGATTTAGAAGATGTGACAAAGTGTTGGGCAATAGCCCAGATGTTGAAAGGAAATGTTTGGATTAGTGGTAGGAAGACTGATAGGTGTTTACCTATGACAAGGCAGATCCTTAAGGTATTGTTGACAGGTTTGCACCTATTGAAAGGGAATTCCATGGATTGTCTGCATTGAACTACCTTATCAGTATGGATGTACAGTGGATTGTTTAGGGTGAATGAGCTGCTGGGTTCATTGTTGTGGCAGGATGTTTTTATATTTCCCTTCTTGGTGGCAATGTAGTTGTGCCAATCTAAAACAGGTCAGGTGAGCAGGGGTGTAGAGATAGTGTTGCGGTTGTGTAGAGATGAGTTCATTTGTTTAGTGTCATGGGCCAGGAGGTTGCAGTTATCACACGGTGGTAGGGTGGTAGGAAACTATCAGTTTTTGTTGCTGATAAGGAAGGCTTTTCAATGTGTAGGTTTTCAGGGTGAGAGGTTTTCTACTCATTGTTTTCATATTGGGAGGGCATCAGATTTGGCGAGGGAAGGTAGGTCATTGGAGGTTATAAAGCAGGTGAAGCGGTGGTCAGCGGAGGCCTTTTTGTCTTATATTAGAGAAGTACATTTATGTCGTCAGCTGTGTTTAAACATAATTTTTTGTTGTTGTTTAGGAAGGAAGTTTGTCATATTGGCCATTCCTATGTTGCTGGGCTGTGAAACAAGCTGTGATTAGGCCAGATGGAAAATCAGCTGGGGTTGTGGCAATGTGAGTGGAGTGTGTTTCTGCATGATGTTAGAGAACTCGGGTAGCACCAGCATGAGGACAAGTTCAAAGGTATTTACTTCTGGATTGGAATCCCACATATTCTGGTTCTCCATTTTGAAGGTAATGACTTCGGGATTATTGAAAAATGGCAGTTAATGGTTAATTTAATATGGGACTTGACAAGTCTGAGTAGTAGGTTTCCTTCCATGATTATTGTTTGGTTAGAAATAGTGCCACGCTTGGTTTGGAGGAATGTGGGCAATTTTATGGGTATTGAGCATGCTCATCATTTTGTTAATCATAGGTTTTCAAGGCAGTTGTGGCATTTGGGCACCCATGCTATTCTTCGTAGGTGTTTTTGATGATAGGGATCTGGCTTGGTTTAGGGATGATGAAGTACACTTGAGTGATTTGGGCTTCGACTGGCTCAATGTGCACCTGTCATTGTTTTTGAAAGGTTTGGTGAAATCACGGCAGGATTTTGTATTCAAGCTGGTGGGCAGAGAAAAGAAGATGTGATGCCCCTTTTCTGTTCCCCTCTGGTGTTTGTTTTGAATCATACAAGGTGGCTGAATGGTTATCAAAGTATGCAGTGTCACACTGGTTCTTGTGGGAATTGGTGATTAGGTGAGTGGTTGAATTAAAGCTACTTTACATCATGGTGGGACAGAGGTGAGTGGGTGATGCTGCCACTGTATTTCATTTTGTTGAGTTATGTTTTTATCTGCAATTAAACAAATTTGTGTTTGTGATTAATAAATGGATGATTAATAAATGGTTGTCTTATGCCAAACAGTGTGGTGTTTTGTTTAAGGTGGAAGGATCTGGGCAAATGCAGTTTGTACCCAAAATAAGTTGTCCAGAGATGCCCATTGGGAGGGAAGATGAGACAGGCTGATTGAGTAGTTAAGACTGGTAAGCTGGTGAGGGAGTTGTTGCTGCATTGTAGGTGAGAAAGGGTTAAGGCTATGGGGAAGGGTTGGTTAGACAGGAAGTGATGTAGTTATAAGGATGAGTTTTGTGTTGTATCTGGGGGGGATCAGAGTTTGGCATGAGGTTGATGCCTGCCCCCCCCGCCCTTTGTTATACACCTGTGACAATGTGGAAATACTGAGAAGAATCGTGCAGACCTATGAAATTATTTCAATAATAGTATTAATTCAGGAAAAAAGATTTGTGGCAACAACTTGCATGTTGTGAATGATAGAAAGTGTGGCTGTTCATACGGGTCTATATTATAAGACCGAAAGTTGAAAATCGCGAACACTGTAAATTTCAAAAATGCCAGACCTCGAAGTGCTTTTTGGGAGATCACAGTACAGTGAAGATTGGAATATTTCCCCTTTCCGCACTGTACTGTGATTTTGGAGTTGGTATATATATTTATCGGGGGGTATGGGGAGTGCAGCCCCCACAATAGCAAGTTCAAGGTCCAGCATTTTGGATATTTACAGCGTTCACGATTTTCAACTTTCGGTCTTATAATATAGACCCATTCATACATGCCATGTATGTATGCAGGGCCAGTGTTAGCATTTTGTGGGTGCCCAGTGATTGCTATGTCTGGGCCCCTAGGCACTTTCGTCTAAGTATCAGCCTGTCACTGCCACCCCTCCTAAGCAACCTTTTAGTTAATGCTGCAGACTATTAGCAGTCTGTGTGTCCTACTGCTAAAAGTTTGCAGAAACCTTTTAGCTCATCCTACAGACTTTTACAAGTAGGACTGACCTGTAACTTTAATGCCTTTACATTACAACAGGCCTGTGTACCACACTATGTTGTCCCATCTCACAAAGGGACATTCACAGTTACTGGCATTTGGTTGCAACAATGATATATTACAATAACTCTATGTACAGGACTGGACTTAGGTGAAATTGCATCCCAGGCACTGCTTACTGTTTAAGCACCCCCCCCCCTACACACACATATCCACCACCACCCCATCTTGGGCATTAAGTACCATGCACTTTACATTTTTCTTCATTTTAGCACATTTTACCTTACTTTTCATGAAGCCATAGCTTTATTGTGCTCTGATGTGCATTTTAAAGGTTTTTTCTTTTTACACAACTTTTCTTCCAATTATGGCTTTAACAGAAATTATGATTAAGAAAAGGAATTCATTATGATTCAGCTTTAGTTTTCCTTGCATCCTTTCCAGTGGCGGCTGGTGACTTCAAACCAAAGGAGGGGCTGCAGGAGACAGCTGAATGGGTGGGGCCAAAAGGGAGGGGTGTGGCCAACTAGAAAGGGGCGGGGCTATGCACAAAACCACAAAAAACGAGACTTTAATTAAATACACTGCCCTAGGTGCCAAACCATCATTATGAGAGTGCAGAAGAAAAAAAAATATTTCAATGCATTGGCTATATGACAGCTTACTTAATATCTCGATGGAAACAAAAATGTGAGGCATGAAAAAATAAATTACTTTTTAAATACATTACTGGAATGCCAGTCAAAATCAAGTATAAAAAAACAAGCAGCACTCAACTTAAACCACTTCTCCTTGTACTGCAGTTCTAATTATAATTCATATTCAGATTTATAAAAGCACCAAGTAACATGCTGAAAGTATCAATCTCTGTGATACCCCCCATTTGTAAAAGTGTTTCTTATACAAAAAAGACCTGCTGCCTGACAGCAACTATCTACTTGTTTCATGGGGAAAAACATGACCAAAATAAAAAATGAACAGCAAACAAGAAACAAGCTCAAGATAAATTTCTTAAATGACTACTGCACACGCAGGTTATGGACCACACATGATTGCTTGGAATTCTGCTTAGTTTACGGGTAAAGGCAGCAAAGATGACTGCAAGTCTCCAACAAATGTAATGAGCTTCTGAAAATTCTGTAATCCTGTCCTTTATTACAAATACTGTCATATGCATTTCAGTACCCAAGGCTTGTATGTTATCTAGTTATGTAAATATTCTCTGCATGGCAACAACAAAAAGGCTTTCATTGCTGGTAATTCTGTAACAGTATGTTTATTAAAGCTTACTTGTATCTTACAATCTCAGAGAAGCTTATCTAATGGTCATTAAAGCATTCCTACTTAAACACAGAGCAACAGGCACTGCAACAACATGCATTTTGTGAATAATAAGAAGCATAAATCAACAGTATAAAAATATGACAGAAAACCAGAACATTTTGCAAAATCAAGGACAGATGAAAAAAACACATAAGTACTTGTGTCTGCATTGGATGGGGGATACTCTGCACACTTATACTGCATAACTGCTCCTTGCCTTGCTTAGACACATCTGGAGACACTACATGGGGGAGTGGGGTGCAACAAGTATGTCACAATTTGAAATGTCTCTGGCTGACTGTGATGGCTCTGACACATTTGTCATACCTCTCAACCTCAGAGCAAGAAATCTGGACAAAACCATAAACAGAAGGTGGACAAAGGTCCAAAAATAAGGACAATTTTTAAATATTGCTCTTATAAACTTAGAAAGATAATAGAATAGTAGGTCTTGCATTAGTATGAATTTTCTGAAGGGTATGAAATCTGAAACTCAAATGTCTGTCATTATTTTCTAACTTCAATCTTTAATGATTTGCCACTAATTTGCCAGAAACCACAATTTTATGAAAAACGGACCAAAAATGTGATGCGAAAATCTGTACACACACACACACACACACACACACACACACACACACACACACACACACACACACACAATAGATGTAGATAAAGGAATATATGCCTTTCTAAAGAATCAGCCATAGGCAATAAACTAAACATTAACAGTTTCAGAATGCCTCTACAACAAGATGAGGGAAGTGGAGAAGTCAGGCTCACACAGGAGATGGTTGAAGAAAACTAGGAAACCCTGAATCTGTGTATTTTTGTTTAACAGAACAATGTTTTTCAGTGCTATACCTTTTGTTATCTGTTTTTGAGTGCCATCTTTCAAATTCATAGATTAAGATTGGTACCTAGAGAGAGAGAGAGAGAGAAAACTATGTGATCTATATAGGGTCTGTGTTTTATATAGCTAACAGGAGAAAGGGGGCAAAAATTTATGTGAATTAAGTTTTTTTAACTGCTGTATATTTTTTATCTTGTGCAGGAATTTTTTATCTAAAAATTACAAGGATTACAAACAAGTGTCATGTTTCTGTGTGTGTGTGTATGTATATAAATATAAATATATATGTGTGTGTATGTATATAAATATAAATATCTATGCGTGTGTGTATAATGCGTTCTGGTATTTTTTTGTTGTTGGCTGAGTGTTCATTTTCTCTGTAATCACATTCGTTCATATGACTTCTTGGCATTTTGCAACTTAGGTGTTGTTTCGGTTATTTCAGATTCGGGTAATATGGGATTTCTGTGTTTTCAAGTAGACCTATATATATATATATATATATATATATATATATATATATATATATATATATATATAAGAGAGAGAGAGATAACTTCTGACCTTTGTAGATCTTTGTATCTTTACTACTTCAATACTAAGTAGTGCATTGTATTAAAAAAGTGATGGTCACCAATATTAGCTCAACAACATACACTAAGTCAAAGTAGTCTCTTCTAGATGGCAAAAACATTTTGTTAAAAAAAGGAATTGTTTTTTTTTTTTTTTAAGTTTTCAAAGTTATGGAAAGCATAATTATGCGCACACGTGTGTGTGTGTGTGTGTGTGTCTGTGTGTGTTGGGGGAGTGGGATTTTTTCACCACAGAAAACCATGTTTTTAATTTGTAAAAGTAGCCTTCTTTATAGAGAACTACTAAAAAAGGCAGTCCAACTTTATGTATCCAATGATACAAGCTTTCACAGATAGAACAACACTTTTTCCAGTATTAAAAAACTAAGTAATCATACTGATATAAATTTTAAAAGCTACTGACTTAGTTCATTTTAAAATAGGTTTAAAGGCAATACTGTAGAAAGGAAGTTTCATTTAACAGTCTTATTCAATTATATTCAATATATTTTATTTTACTAGTCAAGTTTTCACTCCTCGAGGTCCTATATACTAACATAAGGACAACAATGGTAAATTTATGCTCTTCCCTTTTGTCCCTGGTATATCTGACTAGAGCATTCCTAGGACATAACTTACCTGTGGTGTAGATGGTCTTGGGTTCTATTCCCATACCATGTAGATAGATTGCTGATACTGCAGTGCAGCATTAAGGGAGTGCTTCACACCTTAGTGTGTAATTTTTTGAATGAGAAGTTAAGTTGAGGTCCCAAAAGATTGAGTTGGTGGTAGTTCAGGTCGAGGTAAAAGATCGCACATCACCTATCGACTAGAGTAAGGGAAGTTCCCTGATGACATGGCCAAATTTCCCCCAGCAATATAAATATAAGCTCTGGTCTGTACCGAAAAGAAGCCACTGGCCTATTGGGGCTATCCTATTCAACAAAAAGATTAATAAAATAGAACAAATTCTTAATATTAGAAGCATATTATGTTATGCTAGTCCTTCCAGTATCTTCTGGTTTGTTTTTCCTATATCAAAGGAGGACAATTATTGGCTTGTTGGCTGTTGGTGAAGCACCCACCAAGAGGAGAAAACGCTGAGAGAAGAAGGGAGCCACTTTTGAGATTTTAAGTATTTTTTCTCTGTTTATTTGCTAAGTTTTTCTGCATAGCTGCCTAGTTTGAGCCTTTTTTGGCTTGTTAAACTTGATTTCTGCATTAGTAGCTGTATTTAGAGCACAACCAAAAGTTGTTTACTGAATTTCCTGTTTGCACTTAATTTTAAATCGTTTTTTTTCTCAAAACTTGCATATTTTCTGTCCTTGACCTAGCACTCTTGTGTGGGGTCATTTACTGCACTGTTATAACTTGATATTACCTGTGAACCTCTGCTATCTCTGAAAAAACAAAAACAAAAAAAAAAATCTTGCTTTTTTCCCAAAAAAAGATTTAAAAAAGTTCAGTTACAGGCTTGCTGTTTCCTGAACTGTTTGTAAGTTTCTGTGAGGCCATTTTTGCTTGGGCTAAAGGAAAGTCTCTCTGTTGATCAGTGGCAGTGAATAACATTGAGCAGCCTTCCCTGCCCCCCGTAGGAGTGGTTACTGACTTGAAACTGTAGCTTTATTGGCCAACAGGGGTCATTTCCAAAACTCCTTCATCTTCCTCTCTTAAAACCTAGTTGCCTCGTGGTTTTGGCGTCTTTTCAGGCTTGTTGGCTGTTGGTGAAGCACCCACCAAGAGGAGAAAACACTGAGAGAAGAAGGGAGCCACTTTTGAGATTTTAAGTATTTTTCTCTGTTTATTTGCTAAGTTCTTCTGCATAGCTGCCTAGTTTGAGCATTTTCTGGCTTGTTAAACTTGATTTCTGCATTAGTAGCTGTATTTAGAGCACAACCAAAAGTTGTTTACTGAATTTCCTGTTTGCACTTAATTTTAAATCGTTTTTTTCTCAAAACTTGCATATTTTCTGTCCTTGACCTAGCACTCTTGTGTGGGGTCATTTACTGCACTGTTATAACTTGATATTACCTGTGAACCTCTGCTATCTCTGAAAAAACAAAAACAACAAAAAAAAAAATCTTGCTTTTTTCCCATTTTTCTGAGATTTAAAAAAGTTCATTTACAGGCTTGCTGTTTCCTGAGCTGTTTGTAAGTTTCTGTGAGGCCATTTTTGCTTGGGCTAAAGGAAAGTCTCTCTGTTGATCAGTGGCAGTGAATAACATTGAGCAGCCTTCCCTGCCCCCGTAGGAGTGGTTACTGACTTGAAACTGTAGTTTTATTGTCCATTTTGGGTCTATTCCTGCTTCTTTCCAGCCCCTGCTATCAAGCACGCCTTAACGTGCTTTAGCACGATTTAGCGCGGAGTTGCCACTAGAGCAGCATCTGGCAGCGCCGGTTTAACAAGGTTAAACTTTTTCTGGCTCCATAAAGTCTGTTTTTCAATTTTTCCCTTAGAACTGCTCTGTTAGGAACCTAAACAGTTTACACCTTCACTAAAAGCACAGCACTTGTTCCTAATTGCTTTTTCTTCTCAAAAAGCTCAGCACTTGTCTTAAAAGCATATCCCTTGTCTTATAAGCATTTTCTTTTCAGGTCAAGCACTCCTATATTATACAAATCCCTCACTTGCAAACCCCCCCAGGAGTGCCCACTTCCCTGCTAAGCCCTCTACTTTTCTGTCTCATACCAACTCATAATTCTTTCTAGCATGTCGAAGGGTCAGATGCTGGCGTCCTCTCCTGCCCAGTTGGTGAATCTGGGAATTCTGAGGCAATGTTACAATTGCCTCATGTACACGGACAACCCTCTCCTCCTCCCACATAACACTAACACTTGCGAGAGATGCAGCTATTTAGCCAAACTGGAGGCTGAGCTCTCTCAAATCAGGACTGGCAAGACCAGGCAGGAGGAGAAGGCAACTACACACATCACAATACAAGTCTCACATAACTTAACCACACCACTGAATCAAACACATAAACACACTAAGACATACTCGGAGGCTCTGAGTAAAAATTTACCTAAACAGCAAAGGCCTCCAAAGCAGACACCCAAGCAACTGCAAACTCAAGACACCACACAAACAACACATAAAAAACAAAATCAGTGTGCAAAGCAGTCACTGCCCTTAAGGCCAAATACAACACCAAACATACTTGTCATAGGTGACTCCATAGTCAGACACACTGACGTCCCACTCACCAGGCTGAACAAGGAGAAGGTCACGGTAAGCTGCCTATCGGGCGCTAGAATCCGCCACATAACACAAGCACTCAGGTCACTCCACGGCAAGTACAAGTATGACACAGTCATTGTCCATGCTGGTGCGAACGACCTGAGACGTACCTCCCTGGCCTACATGAAAAGAGCATAGAGGAGCTCTCTGATTATGTAGCCCAGGCAGGTATGACCCTGACCCTGAGGAGTATCCTTCCTTCACCACGAATGATGCCACAATATAGTGACAAGATGATCAGCTTTAACAATTGGCTTAATTTCTGGTGTCATTCAAAGGGGATCCAGTGTCTGTCTGCTTGGGATGACATGCTTGACAAGCCACGCTGCTTCGCAAGGGACGGCTTGCACCTGTCACCCCTGGGATTCCGGATATTGGCTAAGGCTCTTGCCACCCCCATATTGCCTTTTTTAGGCAAGGCTCAAATTCTAAACCTACCACCCTAGAAAACAAAAACGGGAAGAAACTAAGGGTAATGCTGCTCAATGCCAGAAGTCTAAATCTCAAAATGAACGCACTCGAGGCCCTTCTCAGTATGGAGAACATCGATGTCTGTGCTGTGACTGAAACCTGGTTCAAAGCTCCTGAGAGCACCCCGGCACTATCAGGTTTTACCTCATATCATGCGTTCCGGCCACAAAACCCGGACCATACCACAAAAGGAGGGGGTGTATCCATATTCATCAAGGATACCCACACCTCCAGGTTGGTGGCTACGCACGAAGCATGGGAAACCATCCAGGTGCAATTAACCATAGGCAAAACTGCTCTACAATTTGTAGCATGCTGCAGGCCACCCTCTCAAACTCAGAAAACCCACACAGCCTTCCTGAAGACACTGGAGGGTATAAATGTATCACCAAACACAATCATATTGGGTGAATTCAACTACCCGAATATAGACTGGGAACATTACTCAAGCCCCAACTTTCTAGCCCAAAGGTTCCTGGAGTTCATAAATTCAAATGCCATGGAACAACTAGTCACCGTCCCCACAAGAGGAGAAAATATACTAGATCTCATCATCACAAACATGGGGACAAAATGCTCCACACCGGAAGTATATCCCTCTTTGGTGAGATCAGATCATAAACTAATCTCACTAGAAATCCACATCCCGCCCCCACCCCCAACAAAAAAGACCACAGTGAAGAACTTCTCTAAAGCAAACTTCACACTACTCAAGACAGGTGTGGTATCCTTCAAGGCCCCCGAGCCAATGGAAACTACAACCCAGTCTGAGGAAGCCCTTACAAATGCCTTCTATGAACACCTTCAGGACTGCATGGATCAGGCAATCCCAAATAAAACCAAGACTCTTTCCACCAAGGGCAAACGTCCAGTCTGGTGGACCCCAGCCATAAACAAACTTTACAATAAGAGGAGAAAGCTATTACATGATAGAGCAAAATCCCAAAAAGGGAAGGCATCTTTTTTCAGTACTAGCAAGAAACTACGATCCCTCATAAAATCATCCAAGGCAAACTTTGAGAAAAAAATTGCCATAGATTCAAAAGACAATCATAAGGCCTTCTTCAGCTATGTCAGAAACCTGGGTGGAATCTCCCAGATATGCTCAGAATTAGTCCAAAATGATACAAAAATCACTGAACCCACAGACATTGCCAACATACTGGCAGACAGGTTCAGCGCAAACTTCACCCCCTCTCCCCAAAAGGAGAGATAACTATCCCAACAGAGTGTAGCCTCCCAGACATCTCAAATGCGCAGGTGAAAGCTGCTCTCTCTAAAGCTAAAAACACAGCATCAATGGGACCGGAGGGTGTCCCCGGCTGTGTGCTACATGAACTCAATGAAGAACTAAACCCGCACATAAGGCAGCTGTTTAATCTTAGCCTTACCACAGGACATGTGCCCAAGGAGTGGCGTACGGCAACTGTGGTCCCACTCCACAAAGGCGGTGCCTCTACGGACCCTGGTAATTACCGCCCCATAAGCTTAACAAGCCTGGTCTGCAAAGCTATGGAGAGGATCATAATCGAACTCATAAATAAGGACATAGGGGACTTGCAGACCTTGGACCCAACCCAGTTTGGCCTTGTCAAGGGCAGATCTTGCCTTTTGAACTTGGTCGACTTCTTCGAAACAGTTACCAAGGCCATTGATGAGGGAAAGGCAGTCCATACAGCCTACCTTGACCTTGCAAAAGCTTTCGACACAATACCCCACTCGAGTATCATAGAGAAACTTACCAGCTTAAATGTAAACCCATATGTCACAAGATGGGTTGCAAACTGGCTAAAGGACAGAACCCACAGGGTTAGAGTTGCTGGAGCCATGTCAGACTCCAAGCCGATTACAAGTGGTGTCCCACAGGGCTCAGTCCTTGGCCCCCTATTGTTCGGCATCTACTTCTCAGAAGTACAGGCAAACATAGGAGGACTATGGCTGACAAAGTTTGCGGATGACTGCAAACTGGGTGCCATAGTGGATAGTACATCGGACACAGACATCCTTCAGAGGGGTCTCACGGAAACTAATAGCTGGTGCCAGAGCCATGGCCTGAAGTTAAACGCAAAAAAGTGTATAGTCATACCCTTCGGGAAAAACAAGGTAACCCCAAGCTACCATATAGATGGCAACCCACTAAGCACAGAAGAGGTTATCAGGGACCTGGGTACCCAGGTTGACAGTGGCCTCTCGTTTCACACTCACGTTGCTAAAGTGGTTCGAAAGACCTTCTACATTGCCCATCTGATCATGAAGGGATTCACATCCAGATCAAGTGAGGTCATTGTTCCCCTGTACTCTTCACTTATCAGACCAATGATCGAGTACAATGCCCCATTCGGGATGTATCTCACCCGACACCTGCAGCAATTGGAGAGACCCCAAAAGTTCCTCACCAAAAGGATAAAGGGACTCCAAAACCTGTCATGTACTGCCAGACTGAAGAAACTCCAACTCTATTCAGTTGCATACCATCTGCTCAGAGGTGACCTGTGCCTGACATACAAGGCCATGACCAACCCGGAATTAATGGACATGCTCCACCTCAAAAATCCAAATCCACCAGAACCACTAGAGCAAGTGACTTAAACCTTAGCACGGATATAAATAGGACATGCTGGAGGGATAGATTTATCACCCAGAGACTCCCCATGCTGTGGAATAAAATCCCGGTCCATGTGAGGCAGAGCACCTCGCTGGCTCTGTTCAAGAGAAATCTTGACCGGTGGATGGGAGATCGTAGGTTTACCCCGGGAATCATCTCTGTGTCACTGCTGGACAGAGGCACAACAAACTAATGGGCACATTATTTCTAACATAAGGGGTGGAGTAAGCCACATAACTTTGGGCTAGGCTTATAAATGCCTTAGGGAAGATAGCCTAGTATAAACCTATGAACCTAAATAACAAGGTGGACTAAATTCTAATAGCTAATAGCTGGTGCCAGAGCCATGGCCTGAAGTTAAACGCAAAAAAGTGTATAGTCATACCCTTCGGGAAAAACAAGGTAACCCCAAGCTACCATATAGATGGCAACCCACTAAGCACAGAAGAGGTTATCAGGGACCTGGGTACCCAGGTTGACAGTGGCCTCTCGTTTCACACTCACGTTGCTAAAGTGGTTCGAAAGACCTTCTACATTGCCCATCTGATCATGAAGGGATTCACATCCAGATCAAGTGAGGTCATTGTTCCCCTGTACTCTTCACTTATCAGACCAATGATCGAGTACAATGCCCCATTCGGGATGTATCTCACCCGACACCTGCAGCAATTGGAGAGACCCCAAAAGTTCCTCACCAAAAGGATAAAGGGACTCCAAAACCTGTCATGTACTGCCAGACTGAAGAAACTCCAACTCTATTCAGTTGCATACCATCTGCTCAGAGGTGACCTGTGCCTGACATACAAGGCCATGACCAACCCGAATTAATGGACATGCTCCACCTCAAAAATCCAAATCCACCAGAACCACTAGAGCAAGTGACTTAAACCTTAGCACGGATATAAATAGGACATGCTGGAGGGATAGATTTATCACCCAGAGACTCCCCATGCTGTGGAATAAAATCCCGGTCCATGTGAGGCAGAGCACCTCGCTGGCTCTGTTCAAGAGAAATCTTGACCGGTGGATGGGAGATCGTAGGTTTACCCCGGGAATCATCTCTGTGTCACTGCTGGACAGAGGCACAACAAACTAATGGGCACATTATTTCTAACATAAGGGGTGGAGTAAGCCACATAACTTTGGGCTAGGCTTATAAATGCCTTAGGGCAGATAGCCTAGTATAAACCTATGAACCTAAATAACAAGGTGGACTAAATTCTTACTGCTACAATCCACATAGAAAATATTTACCATTCAGTTTTAAGGAAGCAAGTGCCCATGAGTGCCACTTCTGCAAAATGATCCACAACTTCATTTACTTGTTAACACCTAGCATTTTTGAAATGTTACACTTCTAGCAGCCTACCTGCAGCCTTACATTTCTGAGCATTTTTAAAATCAAGTTTAAAAACAAAAAGCAAATATGAATATATTATGAAGAGTAAATGCAATTTAAAGCAGTATCAATGCCAGTCTGTTCAGTTAAAATATTATTGCCAGTGATTAAAGTCAATACTTTCAAAGTCTTTATCAGTACAGTAATGTTGTTATGCAAACACTGAAATCCTGTTTTCTCTAGATTATCACAGACAACTGTTCATATCTCTTAAACTATATAACAGAGACTCATAGAATTATTAATGATTTCTTCAACCAAATTCAGTGGCGGATACAGGAATCTGTGAAAGGGGGGGGACGCAGTCTGGTTAGTCAACTACCAGGGTGGGAGTGAGAAAATGGGACACTGTTTTTTTTGGGGGTGGTATAAAGATCACCTTAAGATGCTCTGACGTGTAAAAAGAAGGCAATATACATTCAGTTGACAGATAAATTTATGGATGACTTCTTAATACAAAGTTCCTGCTCATAATTAACACTAAAAGGTATTTTAAGATACCAAATATAACTGTAGTATAGTAAACAAATGTAGTAGAAAGCTGGGGTAGTGGATAGGCTGTGTTTTATCCCCTTCTACACTCAGTCAGAGGCAATGAGACACCCTGAAGTAACTGCAAACATTCACAGAGTTGAGGAATTTACTCATAAATTAGCCACTATAGACAAAATCCCTACTGCAGATTAGGTGGTACCACTGTAGCTGGGATGTGTGCATGTTGTGGATTCTCCTTGCTTGCTTAGTGGCTGTTAAAACATTTTACTCCAATATCAATATCACTTTTTTTCACATTCAAACTTTTCACCACATTTGACAGGGGATATAAGGGATTTATAGTGACTGTGTCACATTTACAGATTAGCTAGGAGTCATATGATGTTATCCTATGTGCTAAGAACACACCGTTCCTACCTAACTTCAATGCCTACTACTTTTGAAAGTCCCTGTGGCTGGTGGAGTGTTGTCTATATTTCTCCAGAACTCCATCATATCTAGGCTTATATAGCAAAATAATGACCTAGAAATACACCATGTACTGTTAATGTAAATAAGATAATCTGCTACATGCTAGCCAATTACCAAACCCCTTTCATCTCACCAACCCGTGAAGCATACATAAACTGAGGTCACCATACCTCTCAACCTGCAGACATCAAAAATATAGATAAAGGGTCTTGGAAAGCAAATACATCCAACCAACAATCTGGAATCTAACATCATAACTTCCAACTTAACTGTGAGTGTAGGATGGTATCATTCAGAAACAACGTTTATAAAAAAGTTGAGTGCTAAAAATGACTCAAAATATAGCACAGTTTACTCAAACATGTGACATAACCTAATAATTAAGATATTTTGTATTTCCATATCTCAGTAAACAAGCACCCTGAAAGATAGGTGGAACTACCTACAACATACTAAGTACAGCAAGACACCTGAAAGGATAAATGGCCATCAAAGGAGAACTTAAGCTACAGGAACGATAGTGTACAGAGATGCTGTCCAGATTACCTGAGGATATCAGTTAAGAAATCAGTCTCTAAAGGGAGGGGTAGATCTTAAAATGCAAAAAGATTATCTGCAATCAGATCAAGCAGATGATTACTAGATAAAATTCCTTTGAACTGAACACACACACACACACACACACACACTCGCTCTCTCACCCAAACCATTTCGAAGACTGCCAATTCACTTACAGTATGTGTTTGGGATGTGGGAAGAAATCAAAGCACCAAAAAGAATGCCAACACTGGCACAGGAAAGACATATAGGCTCTATACAAGAGACAGCCCATCCAAGAAGTGAACTGCAGAAATAAAGTCTGCAAGACAGCAGCACTAGTCGCTACACCACTGTGTTACTAACCTTACTTTTGTGCTATATTTTGCAAGATAATCCGGAGTAGGAAGACTCAGTATACTAAACAATTTGGAGGGCAAGGATGTCTCAAAAGAGACACAAGGATTTTTTTAACCAGTAAATCCATGAAATAGAAGTGCATATTTTCAGAGGTAAACAAAGAATGCTATCTGGTTACATGACTTACTAATAATCAAACTGGCAAAATAATATTGAGGAAATCAAACTGGAAGCAAAAGGATTGACTTCATTACATCTCATAGCTTTAACCACTGAGGAGAACTGATTTCACAGAGTGGTGAATAACTGAAACATTACAGGGCATGGTAAAAACTAAAAACAGTTACAGGGTTCAACTAAGTATGGGTCATATGAGCAGAATACAATTCCCTACAACATGCCATGACACTGTAATACATACATGTCTTTCTTCACAGTATTGCTATAATGAACAGGGCACTCTTAGCAATGCGGACGACTGGTTGGGTTGCACATTCATTTGTTCCTAGCACAATCAAGACTATATCTGTATCACCACACCTTTAATGGAAATACTGCATTTCTCAGAACTCCCTATATTTTTTCAAGCCATTACCTCCCCCCACATACATTCAAGATAGCATAAATGTTTAGAGCAGTTACTGTCTCTTTTGTGCATTTGCAAAAATGTGCAGCTTCGTGTGTTAAACCTGTCTGCTTGTGGAAAGTGAAAGGTTCTTTTTCACGTTGTTTTCTTCAGGTAAAATACTGCAAACAGGATTCTGTACTGCTGGTAGAATTTACAAAAGTCAGAATCCCTTTTTTCCCCAATGTACATCTAAATTAATTTGCAATAACTATAAGAATATAGTAACAATAAAGAAATTAGAGTTCATATATTTGATTTCAGAAATCCGCACAATTAAACAATTATCTTATCAGTTTTTTTAAAGGAATGATTTAATTATGTAACAAAAGCATGTACATCTTGAACGAATCAAAAAGTTTCCATAGCATGCAAGCCTCCTCTGAATGTTTAAAAGTCATAATGAATGATTCGGTCCTTCTGCTACAATTTAGAGGCAACCCTTTTTCACCTTTTGTCACTCATTCATCAAGCATGTCTGCATTAGTTTTAACTGCATGAACAAAAAGTGAGTAAAACTTATCAAGCCAACATAAACATTTAAATTAAAAAAAATACTACTTTACAGCTTTCAGACTTTTACTGTATAATAAAGTCAACACATTATTTTGCGTAACAAGGTGTATTCATTCCAAAAGCGTACAAGGTATAAACTATGTACCACATGGGATTAGATATTGCAACTCTTTCACATCCCCCATAAAACAGACATCTTTGCACAAAGCTCTTCAAGAATACGCATTTGACACAGTTTATATTCATTCATGCCCCACATTTTACAAAACTCACTACACATACTGTGCAAGAAAAGTATTTAGAAAAGTTGAAGTCTTGATGGTAATTATGTAGTTACTAATCCAATACAACAGACTTTCCCTAAAGTTTTAAACTGAGCGTGCCCTTCTCATACCTAGAGTAGTCCACAAAACAAATACATTTAAGATCAATTTGTTTGCTAAGTCAGCTCCATTCCTTCCAAAATGGCAGCCGTCAAGCAGATAGGTAGACTTTGGATTAAACCACGTTATAAACAGAGAGGGGACAAAACAATATCCATAAGGGAACACAGCCTAAATACAGAACACCCCCACATATCCATTCTAAGTGACTTCCCCTACACAGGAGCACCATCATCATAGCAACGAGACACTGAAGTGGTTTAGACAGTTTTATTATGAGCTCGTTGAGTCATGTAGTTTCCAAAACATTCTTAATAAAAAAGTGTATTTGTTTCACTACATTATTGTCCCTGTGGAAAAAAAATAGCAAATGTCCAGAGATTTTATAACAAAAAAAATTTCCTAAGTTTTCTTTAATAGTTGCAAATACAATTTTGTTGCATCTGAAACACATAAATGTTATATGAAACAGCATAAGCATCAAGCTCTGCAAATATAAGTGTTTATTTTGGCAAAAAAATGAAGTTCTGTCTTTTACACTAACCATGGGTATCGTTTGTCCTGCAAAATCTCACATTTCTACTTTGTGCATTTAAAAAGGTGGCAACTCTAACTAATATTCACTTAGAAAGCTGACAGAACAGGAGAATTTATAACAGTCTGTAACTGTAATGATATGAATTATGTATTGACTATAACCCTCACTCATTCTGCCACAGATTCTCAAATTTATGAGGTACAACCCAAAATCTACAGGCAAAACCAAGGACACTTGAGAGGTTATGTTACTTAGAACACTGATTCAGTTGCTGCTAAAGAACATACGGATGTTGCTGCACTTTGCCACTCAAAGCCATAAAGAGATACTGCGCGTTTCAATATTTAACAGTTAGTATGCCTGAATACTCCCTTGAATGCGAGACAGGACTACTATAAGCACTAGTGCCCCAGCACTTAAGTCAGAACTTTTGCATGTCTACTTACTACAAGAAACAGATGTGACAGAGCTTTTAGTGAAGGCAGTATGAGGTTAAACAATAACATTATTACACCCAATAAAATTTTCTGCTTCAGCTCCCTTTCACCTTTACTGACGTCACAGTAGGCACAGGGTTTAATCTGGGAGTCAGAACAATTCCTCACCTATACAAAAGGCTGATTGTGGCTACATCCTTTCAGTTATCTTACCTCAAGTCCCTAGATAAGGATGTCAAAACCATGTTGCTCAGTGAAAGGACAGAGACGGAAGGCCAAATTTACAAGATAACGACTAAAGGGGGCACTTGCTGCAACAACTTGGGCTCCTTCAATCAAGCAGTCTTTGGCCACCCACAGCAATGTGGGAGTCCAAATGATGAATGGACCCCTGGTATCAGATAGGGTGGGGGCAAAGCCTGGGACAGAGTGACTTGCATTTGCATTTTCTTTGCACGGCTACTGCTTAGTTTTCAGGAGATGACTGCTGATTTATTGGCCTCATTGTTTTTCTTCTTCAAGCTCTGCCCTTTGCAAACATCTGGCTGTTTTGATCAGCTTCATGGGTAAGAGTAGGCTAGCTGCCCTTGCAGACCATTTTAAGCCTAGCCAAATTCCCTTTCAAAGGGGAGAATCAAATCCTGTGTCTGAGATAAACACCTTAACCATTATGCTAACCCCAACCTCATGCTTAAGCAATTTAGTTTTTAACAGACATCTAATCCTAACCTTTACCGGCTCAATAAATTCACGGCTATTTCATTCCCAATACAAGGGTGTGTTTGCTGTAATTGGGCAAATACAGTACAAGCATGTTTTATTTCCATCCTAAGACAATTACAACTGAAAGAACTACATACACACAAAGTTGTGCGCATGTGTACATATGTATAGGCAATGCAACAACGCACATATACACATTCTGTATGGCAGAATATCATGTACAATTCTATACACACACCACCAATGAAAGCAGAACTGGTGTCCTCAACAGTGCTATAGTGAATTAAAAAACATGTCAAAGTCATCTGCAATGCGTTTATCTACATCAACCATTTATTCTACTACACATACTTTCACTTCACATTACAAAGTGCCTTAAACACCCACGATTACAAGGATATTAATATGCAATCACACACATCTAATCCATCCATCCTGTAAAAATCACACCTGTTGAATTATTCAACTGCCACACCTCCACAGTTTGGGACAGTACAAAAAATCTGCAGTTTCAGCCTATGACACACTGACACGGACTCAAACAACCTTAAAACGCACACAATATTTAGTACTCTACAATTCCCAGCAGGTTGCTCCCACGTAAAAGTAAATGCGTACTTGCTTTCTCAAACAGTGCAGCACCCCCAAAGCACATTTCAAGGAGTAACCGATCAAGCTATATTTCAAAAGCAGGATTCACAGCTGCAGACTTTTTCAAATAGAGGGGAGGGGGCACGCATGTTATTTACTATGGTTATTGTGATTACTACCACTATGCAGGAAACGGGACTTAGACGGGGATTTGAGCTTTAGTGCCCCTCTCATCAATAAGCAAGTCTTCCTACCTGTTACCCTCTTTCCAGAGGATTTCTACCAATTTGGCTCCACTGTATGGAAGCTTTGAGCAACAGTTTCTTTGGAAAACACGAAGAACAAGCCTCGCTCTGCACCGTTAGTCCCAAATTGAGGATATTCTGGAACTGCAAACAAGTTTTGCAGTACAACGCCACACAGTGTTATATAATATTGGAACAAACAGCTGCCCTTACTTCCCAGCCTTTGCTCTACAGGTATACATGGGAGCGTGTTGTCTTTTATCAGCTGTCAAAAGAATTAACATATTACCTTAGCAGATCACTTGTCCATCTTGTTTTTATTTTAAAATTGAACAAGCTTGTCTTCCGACAACAGCTTACACAATGATTCCTGTCAGCTGTCACCAACGCGCCTAAATTACAAGAGGAGATGCAGTTGGAGGAGGACCGTTATGTTATTAAAAAAAAAAAAATCATCATCTGACACCAACCTCCAATCACATCTCCGATGTACTTGGCGCATTGGTGACAGGATTCTTCAGGAAAGATGCACCTGATTTTCAAAAAAAAAAAAGAAGAAGAAAGTTGAAAAAGGGGCCGGCACGCGCCCCTGCGCCCATGCCTAAATCCGCCACTGAAATTTATGGTTCCATGCAATTCCAAACAATTGCTATCTGTGGGCTTATTTTCAGAGATCTTTCCAGAATGGTGACATATGAAGATTGACAATAATTAATTTCACTGGTCAGTATCTCTCAAGCTGTACACATTACAATGAAAGTGCCAGTGATGCTTTTCCATCATTATCATGTAATGCTTCAGCTGATACCATACAGTACATTGTATGTCCCTTGGATATGGTCATATTAATGCAAATATTGCTTATTTTCATAGTCTGATGCAAGCAGCTAACAGGATCTCCACTGAAGTGTATTGCACTTTGACTGTGGCAGTCTATTTTTCTGTCTCACACTGTGTCCCTCAGTAACATGCATCTCACTCAGTTATAAAAATATATCAATGTAAATGTGAAAATAGATTACCCGTTATTTGGTACAAATTAAACTCTCCACTGCCATGCAGCTAAACAATCTCTATATATACTTGTTATTCTCAGCCTACCCTTTCACATGTTGCATGTTATACCACATTGTGAATTTGGGTTGGAAACTTGCTAGGAAGCATGCCTCTGTATCTGAGATTGAAATTTTTGTGTACATTTACAGTCAGTGCAGACAACTTTCATATACATTTATAGTGCAAACCAGACACCTACTTCAGTTTAATTCGGTCTCCGTCACAAAGAAAGTTAAGTCTCTCTCTGTCACTGTGTGACTGCTAACTTGCTAAGCAAATCACCAGAAGCAAGGCAAGGCAACACCAACACTGTAGGCAAGCAGAAAAAAAATCAAAGTTTTTTTTTTTTTTAACTAGTTCAGTTTTACCAGTCCGAGCTCCATTACACACGTAATCAAACTACTCCTGTACTGTGCTACAGCCTACAGGCTATTAATACTGATCTGATTGTTTCTTGCCGCCATTCCTTTCAACACACCTTTCCTGACCAAGGCAGAGCACTACTAACTATTTAGGAAATAACTCCGTTAAGCTGGAGCCCCCAGAAGCTATAGGGGTTATATATTCTCTGGGATGCATTTTAGAGCATTTTCCCAACCTTTTAATCCAGCAGTGGCCTAAACAAAAATCATGACTAAGAAAAGTATTCCAGTCTTATTTTTATTTTTCTTTCAAGGAAGAAATAAGCTGTGCCCAAGACTTAATGTTCAAAGCTGATAAAACAGGAGCTCACAATAAACTATCAGAACAATTGCTGTTAGAATACACAGGTCCAATCTAGGAATACAGTCTGCTTCCCTAACCCACCAAAAGAGACCGTCAGTGGCTATGCAGAAACTGGATGAACCTGCACATGGGTCATCTGAAGCTTCTGCATTAACTGCTGAAGACAGCTTCTTCAACTTCAAAGAGTCGACACCAGCCAATGTCAGCATATCTTCTCAGATGGATATGTATCTGGCTGACCCTTCCAGGGAAATATCTTCTCTCAACAGTTACTCTATAGTCAAGATATTTCTGAACACTAATACAGCTCTGCCATCTAGTGTACCCATTGAGCACCTATTCAGTCTTGGTGGACAAATACTGACTGCAAGGAGACAAGGAGAAATAGACACCAATGAACACTTTGAAAAGTTGCTCCTTCTTTGAGCCAACAGAAATGTGGGGTCTATATTAGAACATCAAAGTGTCAGGTCTTCAAATGTTCTAATATCGACACCTAGTAACCGAAAGTTGAAAATAGCGAATTTTTAGATAACCAAATTCTTTCCCAGGGAAAGAATTTGGTTGTCTGTTATTGTCACTTCGCTATTTTCAGCTCTGCGGTGGAAAGTTAAGGTCGGGTTCAGGTAAGTGTGCGATTGTGTGGACGTGAGGGTTAGGGTGGGATAGGTGAGTTAGGGTTAGGGCACGGGTCAGGTAAGTGTGCGAATGTTTGGATGTGAGGGTTAGGGTGGGATAGGTAAGTTAGGGTTAGGGCGTGGGTGAGGTGTGTGTGCGATAGTGACGGAACTTAGGGTTAGGGTTTGGTTAAGGTAAGTGGGTAGATAGTGGTGTATGTACAGTTTAGTGTAGGTTTAGAGGTAAGATATTAGATGTATGTGTGTGGATTGCTGTGCGTTTGGTGTGTTTGTGTTGTGTGTATGTGTTTTGGAGCAGCAAATTTTTTCCCTAGGAAAAAAATTTGATGTTCTACATTTTTGGTCTTACCAGTTTTCAGTTACTAGTTGCCGATATTAGAACATTCGAAGACTTGAAACTTCAATGTTCTAATATAGACCCAAAATGTGTAGTCATTGTGTAGTTATTGTGAATAGTTATATAAACTGATATTCTGGTTGATTTTGCTGTGCTAACAGTCTTGTTAGACCTATGTGACATTTTCTGTAAGCATTTTTGCATTCTCAGCATTAGTTGTAGCAGGTTAGCCTAATGTACATTGTTGAAAATTTGATGGGTTGTAACCTGTTATGGGTCTTGTGTTGCTGGCTGCGTGTACTTTGGTTTAAGTATTAAATTGTGACTCTCTGACTATAAAGACTAGTCTGTGGGACTTTGTAAACTGTAAAATGTTATTCACTATTATTGTAACACTGTATATACAACTTTAATACACTCATATTCATGTGCAATACACGTATTCCTCACACGCAAGTACTGTTTGAGTAAATCTGAATATGAGAATTGATAAACTATATTTATGTAAAATTAACTTAACAGTAACTAGTTACTTTAATTAGTAACTAGTAATAGTAATATAGTACTTTTTTTTAGAAAATTAATAAGTAATATATTATTTTAATTTAAAAGCAACTAGTAATAGTAACTTATTACTTTTATAACTAACTAGCACAGCACTGCTTATATCAGGGACTACCTTGTTGAAGCTATTAAGAGCTAACTGTCCAGATAAGGAATTACTTTTGCCCCTATCAGCCTGAGATGAGCTGTGACAGCATCTATAAATTTAATACCCTGGAGGCTTTGGTGAGACTGAATGGGAGGTCTCTGAACTGGTAATGATATGTCCCCTGCCTGAATTGCAGCCACATGGATTGCTCCATTTACTGCATTATGTAACAGTCACATGGATAAATTATTAAAGCTTTCTAATGTTGCTACATAAGACTAGAGTCTCTAGTGCTATCTATGCCAGATCATACTGAAATCATGTTATATGAGTCAAACAGATGAGGGCTTGAATGGACTAAGTACCCAATATGTGAGTTCTCGGCTGGAGTGCAGGGAGTGCCTTCTGTGTGGAGTCTGCATGTACTCCCCGCGGTTGGGTGGACGTTCAAAAGACATGTGTAAATGGGCGTGTCTTCATTGAAGGTTGAACGTCGAGCTGGCACACTCGTCGTTTGTGAAAATCTGCTGCCAATTTTTAGCGGACCGGAGTTCTGCTGTGGCAACCCCTAACCGGGAAAAGCCGAAAGACAACAACAACTGAGATTCAACAACTGAGACCTGCATCTTTGAGGAGTATTTGGTACTTTTGGTTACGCCTGAGCTTCATCAGTGGTCATTGTTAAGAACCAGAACAAATACTGGCACCAGATACATACCCTAAACCACATTAATAACCAAAAAATAAAATGCTATAAAGTCAAGAGATCTGCAGTCCAGGCAAAATTCCAGAGTTTAACCTGAGTTGCCAATAAAGTTCTCTGTAATTTGAGGTTGTCTCCCAACTGCCACCCCTTGTACTTGAATAAACAATATCCAAGACAGTGAACAGAATTTTTCTAAATTTATTACATGTCTTAGCATGTTTAGTTACTGCATTTGGATATTGTTCATTCACTTTAAATTACAGAGAATTTTACTGGCAACTCAGGTTAAACTTTGGAATTTTACCTGGGCTGAATGAACATATTAGTAGTAGCAGTGTACTAAAAATGAATGCTTTAAGGTTGTAATTATATCCATTCATTGTTTTTTTAGCAATTTTTACAACATTTTATGCACACACACACACACACACACACACACACACATATATATATATATATATATATATATATATATATATATATATATATATATATATATATATATGTCTACTTTACATGGTCGACATTTCAGAAAGTCAACTTTGATATGGCCGAGACCATATGATCGACTTTCAGAATGCCGACTATGTAAAGTAAACATGAACACACAACAAACACTTATCTTAAACTGTACCCCCCCATGGGAGGCTCTGCCCCCCCCCACCCCCCGTAACTTAAATATACCAACTCCGAGATCGCACTACAGTGCGGAAGTGGAAATTTGCCCATTCTGCACTGTGCGGAGATAGCGGTTCCCCATGGTCGGCTTTTCAAAAGTCGATCATATGGTCTTGGCCATATGAAAGTCGACTTTATGAAAAGTTGATCATGTGAAGGGGACCCCTATATATATATATATATATATATATATATATATATATATATATATATATATATATGCACACACACAAGGTTTATTTTCAACTGTTTCTTTTTTCTTTTTCCACTGTTGTAACATGTTACATTTTATTGTTGTAATTTGTTTTTAAGAAGTTGTCAGCTGAATTTCTTTGATCTTTTTCTTTAGTATTTAAGTTGTCCTTCATTTTATTTCATTCTGATGAAGGTGGTTCTTGCAGGAGGTCACTGATTTCCCATTGACTCAGTTGTTGGTTATACTACTTCATCACTTCAAACTTTGGGTCAAGGACAAATCAGCTGCTCTCATCTAAGAATTTAGTTGTGTTATGAATGGGCTGAATTTTGATCCACTGCTATAAACAAACCTGGTCACACTTTTGGCTTGATGTTCCTGCTTGGTGTATTGATGCAAGATATGGATTTGGAGCTAGTCTCATGGTCTGATCATTTCCTTGTCTCCTTTGGCCTTGAACTTTCTCACTTAGACTTCCAATCCAGGAAATTAGCTCTTTTCATATACTATACATCAGCTACTTTTGGAAGACAGTGTAGGGTCTCTGGCGGTCCTAGTTGATGACTTTAATAGGTTCTTATCCACGATGTTAGACTCTCTTATCCCAAGTTGTATCTCCCCAATCTCCACAAGGAAATGTGAGCATTGGTTTGACCATGATTTTCACTTTCTTAGTAGGAGAGGGAGCAGGTTAGAGCAGTGGTGAGGGGCAGGTTTATGGTGGGATAGACTTGAATTGGAGGAGCATTATGCCACATACCATGCAGTGATCACTCTTAGAAAAGGAAGCTTATTTATCTAGAGAGATATTTGCAGTATTACATTGTCCAACTACACTCTTCTGTGCACTCCAGCTTGCTTGACAACCAAGAGAACATTGTCTACTTTAGAATGTGAATTGATTGCTTGTTTGCTTGCCTCTTCTCCAGTAACATCGCCTTCATCAGATCTTCCATGCCATCTTTAGAACCAATGTGTATTGTTGTACTTCCATCTTATGACACTGTTACAAATTGGAAAGCATTTAATGTTCCCAATTATAAAGAATTCATAGCTATGGTCATAGTTATAGGATCAACAACCTATGGCTTGGATTAATGTTCAATGATACTAGTTTTAAGTAGTCTAGATGTCATTGGTCCATTGATTTATCAGATACTGACTGGGTTTATCCCTGACACTTAGGATTTTTCTGAAAGAAGCTATAGTTGTCTCTACATCCAAGAAACCTATGCTAGATCCTGGTATACTAGATCATTTCTGCCCAATCTTTAACTTTCAGTTTCTAGGTAAGGTTGTTGAAAAGGTTGTTTTTAAGCAAATTCAGACCCATCACAGAGATGACTAAATTATATAGCCTACGTGAAATTATATTATTTGATTATTGTTTTATCCTTAAACCTTTCTGTAATTCTAAATGTTATTTATTGTTTAATTTATGTTTGAATTCTACTGTATATGGAATTTTTGTGGAAAAAACACTCATATAAAATAAAGTTAGATCGTGTAAGATATATTTTTTTATTGTTAAAGTCAGTGTCAACTATTGCTTACTTTTTACCTTGTTTTCTTCTGTGATGTAATTCCATTTGTGAAATTATGTTGACTCCACTGTCAATATTCAAATTTTTCATCTGGAAATGGAAGGTCAGAGGTAGGCCTTCACTCTTTAAAAATCTGAAAAAAGCAAAGGTTTTTAGTAGAATCCTTAAGTCCTTTTGTCTCAATTTTTGATTTAGATTTCTCCCCAGTTCAAAATATTTTTCTTAATAAATAAATGACGTGCTTTTTAAGAGCAGAACTAAGATGTACAAGTATACAAGGAAAATAAGATGCAACAACTGCAACTTTAAATCCTTTAGAAATGCATGCAAGATTTCTGCTCTCCTGGTAAACATTTCTTCATAATTTTACACAGTGTTCATGATCTTCAAAATTATGATCTTTCCCCAAACAAAATAAGCAGTCAAGTGAGAAATCCAAAACCATGTCCTGGAACTTTTAATGGGGGATGTAATAAGAAAAACAAGAATACAAATATGTAAGCAATAATGCCTGACATTTGAGAGGGTGGACATTATATGAAACAAACAATTTGCTCAGGTGAGATGTAAGGCCTGACAGTGGAGGGCCTATCCACTTCTGGAATGTCTATTTCCCTATAATTCCACACTAGAAGGCATTATTTCCCTTAGAAAATAGCCTATGTGTTTGTAGATATTGTGCAGGTAATTTTTACTTATGTATCTTTAGGATTCAGAAGGATTACTACTAGTAGTTTTACCACACCATTGCTAAACAGTGCAATGGTGATATTCTGTGAACCAAAGAAAGTGTAAAGCAGCACCAAGAAACTTTTTATTAATAGCTAATTACCGGGTTCAGGCACCTAGGCAGCAAGACATTTCCCTGTGGTACATTTGGCTGGGGACACATGGCTGAAGTGACATTCAGTTGCAGAGAAATATGACTGTTTGCAAATTCCCTGTCGGCAAAGAGAAACACACACTGCCATGCTCACAGCTTTAATATCCAAATGCATCGAGGCAGAAGAAGTAATGAGGGTTGTGCTCAGTGTACAGTACATATTTATGTAACTACAACATGTAGAAGTCTGCTACAGCATGGACGAAATCCTGCAGGTTACTGTAGTCACATTTATGCTCCAGTATGCATTTTAGGTAATGTTCCTGAAACACTGTGAAAGGGGTAGGGGCCCACACACACCAATTATAACGGCACTGCCCATTGTGCACTGCATTTTTACTGCCACTGACATGCCCTCTGGCCAGCCTGCTGCTGATGCCTGCCATATTGCCTGCTGTTTCATGTTCCCTTGTGGACCATGGACATTGTTTTCCCCCTGTGCATTTGGTTATTGAAGTTGTGGGCATGGCAGCACATTCTTCTTTTTACCCACAGGGAATTTGCAAACAGCCATATTTCTCTGCAGCCAACTGTCACTTCAGCCATGTGTCTCCAGTCAAATGTACCACAGGGACATGTCTCACTGCCTAGGTGCCTGAACCCCTAATTACCATGTCTCTGAATCAGACACTATGTAGTTAGACTTTACCACAACAGAGTTCCCCCTACTAGTCCATACAACATGATTGTATAAGCACCTCCCAACACACACACACACACACACACACACACACACACACACACACACACACATATATATATATATATATATATATATATATATATAGATAGATATATAGTCATGCACACTCCTAGATATGTACACACACACGCTCTCACACACACACACACACACACACACACACACACACACACACACACACACACACACACACACATCATACAGAACCACTCACTCACACACCCACAAGCATGCTCTTAAATATACAGACAAGCAAGCAGCTGCATTCATGCCCCTAGAGTCATGTACATATGTAAAGAGTGCTTTCTGAACATTTAAATCAGGTTTGAGTAACTACACAGATACAGATATCCTCCAAATGCAGGAGAGCTTCAAGGTCAGGCATTGAGCAGAATCATCTTAAAGTGATCCTGTTTTGGTTTTCATATGTTAGTTGCAATGGGATGTCTGTTAGTCGGATTCTGCTTAAAAAGACACTATGGTGGTGGTATCAAAGGCTTTAGTCAGTTTGTGGAAGCCATTGAGCAACAGCTGCAGGCTATACTTTGCAAAGCATGTAGGAATGTAGAGTATCTTACCTGATGTTTAAACATACTGTATCCACCTGGAATAACACCAGCTATTTAGCCAATTGTTGAAGCCGATTAAATTTTCTTTGTAGCTAGGCATCATTCTTGGAGAAGGAAGAATTCCATTCAGAACCAGTGTCTTACCTGTATTTGTGACATACATGAAGAGTTTTGACATCTCTCTCTCTCTCTCTCGCTCTCTCTCTCTCTGTATATCCCTCAGGGTTTTGCCTCTCAAGTCATTCACATCAACATAGGCCACCACCATATCATAGTCATAGTTGCTAGGTGATAGAGTCTTAAGGGCCTTTGAGATTTCAGAGATCCTGGCACCTGAAAGACAGCTCGATGTTTCCCTGTTTTTGTCTAGGCTAGTCAGAGGTGAATCAGTGTGCCTGTCTAGAAAGTCAATGATCACCGAAAATTTCTATTTGCAGAGTGGTGTGATGTACTGGATTTGAGATAATTTAACTTTTGGTGACTCTTTATTGAATGTGAACCTGAAGGTCATGTGGTGCTTTTTTTTTTTGCTGAGACCTAGTCATAATTGGTCTAGAAAACTCTGGCAATTACTTTTTATAGCCTCAGCATAAGACATTATAGTGTGGGTTTCTATAGACTGTGGCAGTTATATTAGTTC
Source organism: Protopterus annectens (assembly GCF_019279795.1). NCBI lineage: Eukaryota > Metazoa > Chordata > Ceratodontiformes > Protopteridae > Protopterus > Protopterus annectens. The sequence goes on from NC_056735.1 coordinate 1,835,392,551, forward strand.
CTCACAGTCTTTTTTTTTTTTTTTATTTATAATAAGGTCTCAGTACATGGCCCAAGCATACTGTGACACTAGCAACAAAAGGAAAATAAGTATGCTGTCCTTCCATCTTGCTGCTGTACACAAAACAGCCAAAGAGATATGAAAAGAGAGACAAACTCAAACTTTAGTCTAAGAAGAGGAAATTCCAGGTGAATCTTCCAGCACTAGCTAGTGTAAGCAGATGAGATGAGACGGGGAGGAGATTTCAAAAATAATTTGTAGTAAGGGCAGGTGAACAGCAAAGGGCAACATTGGTTGGTTTTGGTGGGCACCCTGTATTCATAATCTGTGGAAAAAAATGGGATGAAAAAAGTATTTCAGTAGCTAAAAGGGAATGACTGATATATATATATTTGTGTGTGTGTGTGTGTGTGTGTGTGTGTGTGTGTGTGTGTGTGTGTGTGTGTGTGTGTGTGTGTGTGTGTGCATGCGTGTATATTATTATAAATCTAAAATGCTGTATACAATCTGCAAGAACAAAACCAAGAGTATGAAAGAAAAAAAAAGAAAGACAGAGAGGAAAAAATAAAACAAAAAAAAAACAATAAAAGAGACAGTTTAGCTATAATCAATAATGTTTCATTACCCCAGGCTGAAACCTCCCTCCTTCCACAGCAGAATACTTTGACAATGTTGAGGGGAGGAATTAGTAAAAGGTACTTCTTAGACAAAGAACAAATATGTTTTTGCCTAGGGTATATTATCTACTCATCTCTGTTCCAAATTTTGTACTTAGTGTGTTTAATGTCATCTATATGAACTGCAATCTTTGAATACTTTATCTAGTGACAATGTTATTTTTCTGTTTGCTATAGCTGTCCAAGTATTTGCACAATATATGTATAGGTTCACACTGTTATGAACTAAAGCTGAATTTTTATTTATTTGATATGTCATTCTTCTGTATTAGGCCTTGTAATGATTTTATTTCACTGTAACCATGTTATGTCAGTGTGGAGCTTAACTCCCTGGGCCTCTGCTGAAAATGGGATATTATCCCATTTGAACTATCCTGGTAAAGAAAATACATGAATAAATAACGTAAAGAAACATATGTTAGGTTCAATCATTATATATATATATATCTATATATATATATATATATATATATATATATATATATATATATATATAATATATTCATCCATCCATCCATAGGCCCATATGTATTTCCAATGTATAAAATGTAAGCATAACTAAAAGAAATATTTCATGAAATAGTTCACTTGTTTATCTGTTATGGTCTCAGTGATGACATGCATGCCGGTATTTATACCTCTGAAGGTACTTCCACCAACAGTGATACAAATCTGCAGATTCAAATTTGCAATGCCAATATTTGTGGGACAGATTCCATACACTTTGTAGAACTCAGTGGATTGTGTTGAGTTCCATTCAATATTTGCAGATAATCAAGGAACATGCAAATACAGGCAATACCTCAGCACAAGGCAGACATAACCAGTGATATCAGCACAACCACAATCAGTCACTGCAAATACATATTCAAGGAAAACTCATCCATAAGGTAATATATATGCATTACCGATGCACATCTAAGGAAGGTATGCAAGCCCAATGGAACTGTCAGTTATATGGAGAAATTACTGAATGAAGACAAATGTGCATCAGCAATTATTTCGGAAATATGGCAAATATCCACAAACAATTACAGATGCCATTATAATATGTATAGGGACATACGTAAATACACCCAGCACAATTTGTGTAATCTGGCTTAATTTGCAAAATTTCTAATAACAAAAATAATTAAGTAAGTAGAAGGGCAATCATGACTACACTGCCTAAGATAACAGTAGCTAACAATGGCTGTGGGACATGTGTGGGGAGCACAAGTAATGCACCCTCCCAAGGAAATGGGGTGATAGAAAAGTAGATGTGGGTGAGGGTGAAGAAGAGGGCCACACAAGAGATGTGATTGAATGGTCAGAGGAAGAGTCAGAGAGACATGGGCATTTTTATTATTTATTTATTTGTTTGGTGGGAATAGGCCCCTTTTTTTGAGAATAGAAGGAATTAAAAAGACACAGGAAGAGGAGGTAGCTGAGAGAGCAGGTACAAATATATAACAATATCACATGACATGCAAAGGTCAGTAATACACATAAAGGATAGGTAAGGTACACAGACTGCATACATATAGACTACACAACATGGGTGAAAGCAAAATGACAAATAGGGTAGGGATGCATACCAGCCATGGTGCAATGCAAATATACTTATGTACCAGTGTACAAATCAGTGCCAAAATGTTATAAACTGTGTGACAGTCATACCAGAATGAGTATGAGTGATAGTATGTGCGCTGAAGAACACTAAATGGGGAGTTCTGTCATTGCAGTATGCAATCTATATCAAATACCATCATCTACTAGGCTGTCAGCAGTGCAAATATAAGCCAAGCAACAGCAAGAATGATTTAATTCAGCCAAGGAAATGCAGGAGCAGACCAGAACCTCCAATCCTGCATACAAAAGACAAACAACAAAGAACAGAGGCAAACAGAAGTACTGCAGCAAACAAGTAATGTGGCTCTATAATAAACCGTGAAATATACACACCATAAACACAGGATAAATGGGATCCATATGTCAAAGTACACATTCCATGCCAGAGGTGGCACAGATGAGTTTTTAGGGATATCACATAGATGTGTGACATGCATTGGCATCGCATAAGCCAAACAGAAAGAAGGCTCATCATTCAGAGCCATCCCAATGGCATGAATATGAAGTGCAGGGTGATACATACATGAATAATAAAAGCTAAGGAATGCAAGCCTGTGCACAGGCATGAAGTATAAAAATGCCTGGTTAAAGCACAACACACAATACAACATATTCACAAATGGGATCTAGGAAATAGTCATCACCTTGTGTGCATATGCCTTGCATGTATATGATACTCAACATGGTAAAACAAGGTCATATGGTACAAGTGCACCTATATTACAATTATGATATGTTACAGGAAGGTGAACATTCACATTTACATAAGTCATGTATATGTGAGAAATATAGGCCAAAGCTATAAGGGGTAAGGGAGAAAAACAACATAGGCCAACATCTTTGAGGAAACACAAGCAAGAGAAAGCAGGCACAAAATAAAGCAATAACAACCATACCTAAGGAGAGATATTGCACATGCAGTTGTACACAACCCAAGATGGCAGCCCTTCCTCATAAGCTACATTGAAGCAATTGGCCAACATCTGACACATGTGTGTAGTGCATTGGGGACAGATATAAACATGTCTATGTACAAATGGCACAAAAACACAGTAATATGCAACAGAAAATGTCATAGGAGCAGAACCAAAGTAGGTTTGAATATCACATACCCATCACAGTCAGTGATATAAATATCACAGTACATGTGTAAAACTAATCAAATGACAGTCCTGTGTACACAAGTATAGCACATCAAAGAGGAATGAGTACATGTAGCTAGGTACATATAACAAGGGTGTTTGTGTGTCAATCATATCAGGGCCATACACATGTACATACATGTAAATCAATGCATATGCAATACAAATGCATAAACATGGACATTTATGCTAACCTGTGTAAACATGTCTCAATATAAGCTATGTGCAAAAAGGACTGGATAGCACCATAAGCAAGATACAGACATAAAAATGAGTAATGAATGATGCTGTACAAAGAATCAACTATGTATATTCAATAAGGGAACATTAAATGTCAATGTGGTATGTGAAGGATGCATGTGCAGATGTTCATGCCACATTACTGTAAAATAACAGTAATATTAAACTGATTAGTACATGGCACAATAGTCACCAGTACAAATCACACACAAGGTCATTGTTCCAGTGGGACAACATGAATCACAAATGTTACTTAAGATACACAATCAAGAATGTGTCATGTTGAACAGACATATGACAGCAACAAAAAACACACAAATGGATGTAATGCATATACATGGATAGCATATGCATGTAAACATACTCAATTGACCTCACTGTGTTACGTGAGGGGAATTGGAAGAAGGTAGTATATGATCTGATGTCATCTTTTCTAAGTACATAAACAGCACAAGCAAAACAATTGCATCCCACTCACATTATGCTAACTGTGACAGTCATATCTTTCACATACAGGGGCAGAGTGTATAAGACATAATGTTATGCTGCACTGCATGCACAGGAGTGCACACACACATACAGACTGAAGGATTAGCACCCCTCCCCATATGGAGCAATATGTGTGGGAGTGGTAGGATATGATTATCATTTAAATAACATTAGTAGCATGTGACATTTGTAAATGTGTGTCATACTGCAGCAGTAAGATAAAGCAACAAATGACCTTATACGGGTAGCACTTATCATGATGTCTGTCCAAAAAGAATAACAGCAAAATGGGATGTGTGCACGATTGTGCCCTGATGTACAAATTAGAATGCAGAAAATATCATGGTGATAGCATAACATAAGTGGATCAGACAGATAATATTTACATCCCCGAAGAACAACCCTGATGGGGGCAAACATCAAGAAAGATCTCCCTACTGACCTCTTGGAAGGACTCAGGCATGGAGTGCACTATGTCCTGAAAAATGTTACTCATCAAGTCCCTCATATGTGTCTGGAATACGTCCGTCATCACATCCCAGATCTGGTCCCAAAGGTCTTCAAACTGGCATGTTGGTGTATGTCTCTGATGCAGATTCACAGAAACAATGGCACAAGCATACCTCTCAACCTCTTAACACAAGAAATCTGGACAAAGCCTAAAATAATGGGACACAAAAGCCCAAAAATATGGACAGATTCTGAATATTGCTCTTGTAAATATAATGTTGCTAGAATAACAGGATTTGTGTTATCATGCATTTTCTGTAAGGTATGAAGTCTAAAACCCAAATGTTTGTCATTATTTAGTGACTGCAATCCTCAGTGATATGTCAGAAAACCACAAATTGTATGAGTAACAGACCTAAAATATGTGGCAAAAATCTGGACATATCTGCAAAAATCTGGACATTTGAGAGGAATGGGCACAAGCAGGTCCTAGTCTGTTGTCATCATCTCCTTTGTGATCCCCATCCTTGCAGTCCAACTTGGCTGGCAGTGATCTGGCATGTCATCATCATCATCATCATTATCATCATCCAATCAGTGAAGTGGCAAGGGTCTCATGCTCTGTGACATTACAATACAGGAACAAAACATTATACACACACACACACACATATATATGTATATATATATATATATATATATATATATATATATATATATATATATATATATATATATATATATATAAAGGAAAGTTGTTAAAATCTTAAAATCTCACCATAACCATAGATGCCCTTCTCTTCCATGTTGCAGCATTCTACTTGTGGGTTTACCCTTCTTCCTCTCCAGTTTGAATGGCCAGGTTTCCAAAGATTTTCAGTCCCTCTTGGTGCATTGGATGCCTGATGTGGCTGCAGGAATGTGGGCCATAAAAGTGACATCTGCATGCACCAGCTCTCAGAACATAGCAAAAGCCCCAGTCGGAGCCAGTCCTGTAAGGGCATAGCCTATCCAGTATCATCCAGCAGAGCAAGTGCAGTCATACAAATGGGGAAGATGGGTAGGAAGGAATACTGCAACATGGAAGAGAAGGACATCTATGGTTATGGTAAGATTTTTACACAACTTTCCTATGTCCTTCTATTCCAATGTTGCAGTATTCTACTTGTGGGTGAGTGCAGAATCTCACTGAGGATTGGGAGGTGGCCTAGATGAAGTTTCCAGGAATTCATGTAGGATAGCCCTGGCAATCCCCAGCCCTGGCTCTGGAGATATGGTCCAGTTTGTAGTGTTTGGTGAAGGTGTGATCTAAGGACCAAGTGGCTGCATCAGGTATGGAGTTGGTGTCTAACCCTTTAAAAAAGGCTCCAGAAGAGGCCATTGCTCTGGTGGAGTGGGCCTTGAATTTGCCCTGCAAGGTCTTACCATGGTGTAGGTAGCAGAAGGAAATAGCCCAGGAGATCCAAGCCAAACTGGTCTGTTTCCTTACAGCTTTCCCCAAGGCCCTGGAGTGGAAGGAGACAAACAGCTGGTCTGATTTCTTAAAGGGTTTGGTTTTAGGTAGATAAAATCTAATTTGTCTGTAGATATCTAGGGAATGTAGCCCTCTCTCACTATCCCTCTGTGGGTTAGGGAATAAAGTAGGTAGGTGGATGGGCTGATTCAAGGATAGGTCATTCACTATTTTGGGAATGAATGACAGGTTTGTCCTGAGGGTCACCCTGTACAGCTGAAAGATTGGGAAAGGTGGTTTAGCCATAAGATCTTGCAGTTCTGAAACCCTTCTGGCAGAAGTCAGAGCTACCAGCAATACAGTTTTCCACGTGCAAAATTTTAAGATGGCCTTGTCTGCTGCCTCAAAAGGGGCTAGAGTGAGTTTTTGTAGAACAGAGTTTAGGTCCTAGGAAGGGGAAGATGGTTTCCTGGCTGGTCTTAAGTGTAATACACCTTTGAGGAAAAGTTTGTAAGGGAGTCTGGATGCAAGGGGTGTATCCAGGGGGAGGCGGGCAGAGATAGCAGACAAGTGTGCCTTCAGAGATGAGTAAAACAACTGACTGCATGAGTTCACACAGGTATGACAGGATGAGATCCATATCTCTTTCCAGCTGGTCCAACTGTCTTTTCTGACACCAAATAGAAAACCTTTTCCATTTAGAGAGATAGGATTTCCTTGTGTTGGGTTTCCTGGCCTCCTGCAGGAAAGTGAGGATGTCCTCATTATATAGGTGTCTTAAGGGGATCAGAATCCTATCAGGCACAGGGTGAGGTGCATGGATTGCTACTGTGGGTGTATCTGAGTCCCCTTGTGCTGTGTGAGCAGGTCCAGTGAAGGGGGTAACTTGTGGCAATTGCCTTGGACAAGTGAAGAAGAAGAGGGAACCTGTGCTGTCTTGACCAGTAGGGAGTCATCCGCAAGATTTTGGGATAGTTCTGCTGAATTTTCAGCTGGACCCTTTGTATCAATGGGAAGGGGGGAATGCCTACAGGAATTTCCCCTTCCAGGTTATCAAGAAGGCATCTGTTGCTAATGCCTTGGTGTCCTGGTGCAGTAGCCAGGAAGCTGCCTGTTTATGGAGGAGGCAAACAGGTCTATTTGTGGAATACCCCACCTGTGGACCATAATCAGGAAAACATCTCTTTGCAGCATCCATTTGTGTTTGTTTGAAATGGTTCTGCTTAGGTAATCTGCCTGGGAGTTATGCAGGAAAGGGATGTAGGCTGCCTGAAGGGTGATCCCCTGTGAGGTAGCCGGTTCCCATGCCCCCAGAGCTAGTCTGCATATAAGGTAGGATTTGGTCCCTCCCTGCTTGTTGAGATACCACAGGACTGTGGTGTTGTCTGTGACTATCTTTAGAGGGCCCTGCTCTAGGTAGGGCTGGAAGGCTTGCAGAGCAAGGATGATGGCTCTCATTTCTCTCATGTTTATATGATCTTGTTTGTGTCTGTCTGTCCACAAACCTTGTATTTTCCTTTTTCCCAGAGTTGCTCCCCAGACCAGGTCTGAGGCATCTGTGTACATGGTCTAGAAGGGAGAGGGTGTTTGCAGAGGCAGTCCTGGGTTTTGGGCTACCTGAGCCACCCACCATCTCATTTCCTGATGCAAGCTGGGGAGCAGCAGGATCCTGACCTCTAGAGGGTTGGAGTGCTGGGTCCACACTGACCACAGGTACCATTGAAGTTTTCTTATGTGCATCCTTGCTAGGGGAAACATGGGAATGGTAGCTGCCATGTAACCTAGAAGTCTCAGAAATTGTCTTCGAGTCAGTTCTGTTAATTGTAGAGCAGCAAGAAGATGGTTTTGGAGGGATACCACCTTTTCTGCTGGAAGAAAGGGCTTCATGAGGTCTGTCCTGATCCTGCAATCTTGGAAGACAATATCCCGTGTAGGGTTGAGATGGGATTTTGGGAAGTTGATCATGAACCCTAGAGACTGTAAGATTACCAGAATGTCCTGGGATTGGAGGAGAAGAGTTTCCTTGTCTTTTGCCAGAATTAGGAGGTCATCTAGGTAAGGGAATAACTGGATTCCTTTTTCCCTGCAGTAGGCAATGACTGTAGACAGGCATTTTGTAAATATCGTGGGGGGAGTAGAAAGCCCAAAGGGCAAGGCACAGAACTGAAAATGAGATGTGCTTGCCAGGAATCTCAGGTATTTCCTGAAGGTGGGCTTTATAGGTATGTGAAGGTAAGCATCCTTATGTCCAGGGTTGCCATGAAACTCTGAGGAAGGATGAGTGGATACAGCGTAGGTAGGGTGAGCATCGTGAAAATAGGAACTTTTAGGGAGGGGTTGAGGTGCGAGAGGTCTAGAACCAGCGTTCATGGTCCTTCCTTTCTGGGTACCGAAAAGATTCTGGAGTAGATTCCTTTTCTTTTTAATTGTGTAGGTATTGGTTCTATGGTGCCTTGTAGTAGCAGGGTTTGCAAAACCTGATGGAGGAGGGGTAGTTGACTGGGAAGAGACTGTGGTATGCCCAGTCATGATGGGGGGGGGTGATCCAGGACATGAAGTAGTCGTTCTGTATGATGGACAGAACCCATTTGTCTGTGGTAATGAGTGACCACACAAGGAGACAGTGAGAGAGACGAGCAGATAAGGGTATGGAAGAGGAGGGTGGGGGCTGAAATTTTGGCAGGCAGTCAGATACTACCTGCCCTATCAGGAAAGGAGTGGGGCTTTGGTTGGAAGACTGAGAAGGCCTAGCCTGAGGAAGTTGTCTTCTAGAGGGTCTTCTAGATTGGTGGGGAGGTACAGGCCAGGATATTTTCCTGATAAACTGTATCTTTGCTGGGTAGTTCCTCTAGACCTTTTGAATAGGTGAGATTAAGATGTGTTTTAAGTCCTGTAATTCTTTTCCTTTCTGTTGCAAGGATGTAAACAGGTCAGCCATTTTTGCACCAAAAAGGGCTGAATGATCCAAAGGTGCGTCAAGGAGTTTGGTCCTGAAGTCATCTGGAAGAGGCTGAAGTCGCAGCCATGAGTACCTCCTTAGTACTGAAGCTGATGCAGCTGACCTGGCTGCGGCTTCAGCTGCATCATAACTGCATCTTAAGGTGTGTCTATTCACTTGAGAGGTGAGTGCTATCAGTGAAGACAAGGAGGCTTTGGCTGCACAGTCAGGGATGTCATCTAAATCCTTTGTCCAGCAGAGCTAAGGAGTATTTGGTCATATGAGTTTGGTAGTTGGGCGCTTAAAGAGAAATTTCCCCATCTCAGGGACTTTATAGAGTCTGTCTGCTCTACGTGGGGATAGAGGTTGGGAATCCAGGTTAATGGAGGCTAAGGCAAAAGCATCCAGGAATGCAGGCTGAATAGGAAGGATAACAGAAGGACTGGGAGAATCCATTTGAATAAGGTCATGAAAACTCTTTTGTACATCAGTCATATCCGAGGATTGCCACTTAAAGTGGTCTTTCATCTTATTAATAGTTTCCCCAATGGTAAGATTCTCTACAGGGGAGTCAGGTTCAACAGACCCTTCCTCAGGAGATCCATATACTGGGGGGATGAGATCTGGGAGGAGTAAGAAAGAGGGTCCTCAGAGGAATCAGACAATTCCTCTTCAAGGATCATTAATAAAGTGCTTTGGATTCTGTTGCCGCTGGTTATTTGCTTTTCTTTTTTATTTTTTAACATTGTTCATAATTCGTCATCTTTAGGCTGATCTACCCTCCTTTCATGGATGGGAGATCTGGGTCTAAGTAGGGGAGGATCAGTGGCAGAGGGTTCTGCAGAAGGCCTAAGTGCCATAAAGGCATTGAACAAGCTCTGGCTGAAGGCCTGCCAATCCGGCATGCTTTCAGAGGTTGGAGTAAGGTGTCCTGTTTTTTTGCTTTTTCTTTAAAGGCCTCGCTGGCATCTGGCTAGGAATAGGCCTTGGGTCAGGCATTGGGATGGCGGATGCGGAGTCCGATGGGCCCAGAGTGAATGCTGGTTCCCCCGAGATCTAAGGCAGGTGCCGGTAAATCCTCTGTGGACATGTCGTCCACTCGAGATTGTGCAGCTTCCTCAGAGGAACCCCCTTTATCTACACCAGTGGATGCCAGATCCTCAGTCAAGCTGACATCAGCTACAGACTGTGGTATGGCAGACAGAGGCACAGCAGACGAAGTAGGCCATGAGGACTTGGCCCTCTTCCTAGGTGGTTCAGACAGGGCATCGGGCATGGTCTCCATCCCTAACGCTATTTGTTTCAAGTGCTGATTCTCTAAATACAAATGTAAGGCCTGCAAATGGTGGCATAAGGTCTTAGGGACAAACAATCAGCAAATGGCGTAGTTCTCATGGTCAAATTCCCTGCCTAAACACAAGAGACACTGGTCATGGGTGTCTTTGTGGGGAATTTGCCAACCGCACTTGCACTTGCCCTTACCGGATGACATGAACAGACTATAATTATCAACAAAGTAGGACTGAAAGAATCCCCAGTGGGGTACTTAATTGAATCTTTTTTCGATCCGACGTCCACTTGAAGCAGGAGCACCTGGCGTATGACTGGTGGCTGAAAAGTTCTGAGGGCTGGTGCGTGCAGACATTACTTTTATGACCCACATTCCTGCAGCCATGTCAGACATCTCTTGCAGCAAGAGGGACTGAAAATCTTTGGAAACCTGGCTGGACAAACTGGAGAGGAAAAAGGGTAAAGCCACAAGTAGAATGCTGCAACACTGGAATAGAAGGACATCGGGTATTAACTTCAAAGTAATAAATATCTGAACAATCTGACAGAAAGTACACAGTCAACATGTTTTAACTGTTGTGTATATGATGTTACACTACAGCCTGACTTTATCCAGCTCTAATGCCTTATTTGAGAACAGGCATACATCCAATTCAAAATAAATTATAAAAAGGCCTGTAGTCTACATGACAATCATATGCCAAACATGTACAAAAATAAAGAAAAATCATTGATAAGGTATGCATAAAAATGCATAAGCCAGCTATTGAAGCATTCTGAAGGGCCTGTAAAGTAGGTCATTCTCACACTAGTGATATCTATTTGGAAGTGATATGGCCACATCTATCTACTGCTTCACAGTATATATTAATGTGTGTCGCATAACATGATCTGACTTGCAGGTAGATATTTGCAACAACTACGTATTACCCTACTGTCAGATGTGCACCAACATAACTGTCAACAGATTTTATAATATGCAAGTAACAACTTCAAAATATTAAACTGGAGACATGTAAATGTGCTCAAGTTATATCACAGTACAGTATACTTGTATTGTCAATACAACAGTCACCAGATCTGTCCCATAATGTTTATTTATACGCCATATAACAAATGATACAAAGCTGTAATAATAACAAGCATAATGTAAAACATATGTAAGATTATAAATGCCAAAATATTCATATATTTGTGATATAAATAGGAGGCAATGACTAAGTGTGCCCATCATATGTTCTCATCAAGTTACACAGGTAAATTACATGTAATACAGTACTCAGTTTATCAAACATATGGATGTTGTTACTTGTACATTTTGATGTATTAGCCTTCCATATAAACACAAAACATGCATGAGAACAACAGGCAGACTACTAAATCAAGGTGACTAATGTTCCCAGTTTTTCCAGGACAGTCCCAGTTTAGAAGTCTCTGTCCCGGAATCCCAAACATTGTCTTTGGGACACAGAAATGTCCCAGTTTAGACCACTCAGTTTGAATGGTGACTTGGCATACCAGCATGGCCAGTCCCCCTACTTTCCCATCCTAAGAAGCTCTGGGGACTTTGTGATTTTTTGGGGATGCCATTGGGTATGGGGTAAGGTTGGATGCCTTTGCCTTGGCAGGAGCCTTCCAGGCCCTGCCACCATCAGTCATTCACTCCCTCAAGGACTTCCATCATGGGGGGGTTCTACTTGACCCTACTCACCCAGGAAAGAGCTCTCCAGGCCATACACTCATCTGCCTGGCACTCCCATGCTGACTTCTGTCAGGGCCAAACCCTACAGTCCTCCCCTTTGACCTGGCCAAGAGACCTTCCCCAGCCATGGCCCACCATGTCAGGGGACTCCACCGCCTGCATGTCTCCTGCAGGCTGCCAAATTGTGCTGGATCGCTCATGCCCTCAGACCCTCTCAGGGGAGCTTCACTCTGATCCCCTCTACTCCTCCAGAACTCCCCTCAGCCACTGTGGGGCAGATCCTCTCTCATGAAGGCTTCAGAGTCCCCTTGCTTTCCCATCCAGAGCCGTTCTAGTGACTTTGAGATTTTTCAAGGATGCTGTCTGTTATGGGGTGAAGTTGAATGCCTTCACCCTGGCAGGAGGTCTCCAGGCCCCTCTGCCGTCCACCCTGGGAGTTCCTCAAGGACTTCCATCATGGCGAGCT